>NW_021834098.1:12500-27146 GCF_006345805.1 Octopus sinensis | reverse complement strand
TATAGTACTTTGTTGTACCATTCGCAACATTTTATTCTCTACAAATAATAGCGATCCTTTCTACTGGGGGCACAAGGCCTCAAATTTGGGGGAGGAGACTAGTCGATTACCCCCCCCCCCAGTATTTCACTGGTACTTAATTTATCGATCCCAAAAGGATGAAAGGCAAAGCCGACCTCGGCGGAAATCGAATTCAGAACGTAACGACAAGCAAAATACCTATTTCTTTACTACCCACAAGGGGCTACATACAGAGGGGACAAACAAGGACAGACAAACGGATTAAGTCGATTACATCGACTCCAGTGCGTAACTGGTACTTATTTAATCGACCCCGAAAGAATGAAAGGCAAAGTCGACCTCGGCGGAATTTGAACTCAGAACGTAAAGGCAGACGAAATACGGCTACGCATTTAGCCCGGCGTGCTAACGATTCTGCCAGCCGTCACCTTTTTTATTATTATTATTATTATTATTATTATTATTATTATTATTATTATTATTATTATTATCTAATAGTTCCTTTGATGGATTTGATCTGAAGTCTTCGAATTAGCCTTCTCCTTTCTTGTTTTGAGAAGCCTAATTTCTCAAGATTGGTATTTGGGCAGTGTGTTACATATCCCAGGGCCCCAATGTATGTATACAGAGTGGAAATCAAATAGATCTTAGCAAATTAGCTTCGAAGCACCTCCACGTAACCTTGACTAAGCAGATTACTCCAAAACAAAGTATTCCAGGTGATTCATCTGTCAGCATAGAGGTCCACGATAAGTTAAACAGTTGGTTATTGATGCAGGGTCTCCTGTAGATCCGTGCATGTATTGAAGGTAGATTTTTTGCTCATTGTGCAGTGTATCATTTAGTAAGCAAACTCTTTTGGATTCGTTTTTGTTCGCACTCTTTCTTCCTCTCTTTATGGCCATGCGTGTGTGTGGTTCAGCGCGTGCGCGGGTGTGTGTGTGTGTGTGTGTGTGTGTGTGTGTGTGTGTGTGGTGTGTGTGTGGCATATTAGTATTTTACTTTATGAAAGTGATGTTAATAACCTGGTGTCAGAACTTAAACATATTCTCCAGTCGAGTACTCAGCAGAATAAGAGATTATATGACGAAGGAACAAAACATTATGCAATGAACTTCTTTATTTTACAGCTGTTTCTGCAATAAAACGCGCTGCACTCATAGCTAAGTGCTTCTGTATTTATTACCTTATACCTACGACGGAGTGTCAAAAGATGATACACAATAACACTACTATGCGTGCATATCATCATATACCGGAAACAACTGTAAGCCTGTCAAGTTCACAACATAATTTCTTGTTCTCTTTTACTCTTTTACTTGTTTCATTCATTTGACTGTGGCCATGTTGGAGCATCGCCTTTAAATAAATGCACCCTTTTAAAGCTTAGCCAGGCTCATGGGCCCGGTTTCCCGGTTTCAATGGCGTATGTGTTCCCCAGCTGGACGGGACGCCAGTCCATCGCAGCGTTACTCATTTTTGCCAGCTGAGTGGACTGGAGCAATGTGAAATGAAGTGTTTTGCTCAAGAACACAATGCGTCGTCCGGTCCAGGAATCGAAACCACAATCTTACGATAATGGTGCTGGCACCTTAACCACTAAGCCACGTGCCTCCACAAAATGTAAACACAGGAGAAATACCCATTTCTTTACTGCCCACAAGGGGCTAAACATAGAGGGGACAAACAAGGACAGACAAACGGATTAAGTCGATTACATCGACCCCACTGCGTAACTGGTACTTAATTTATCGACCCCGAAAGGATGAAAAGCAAAGTCACCTCGGCAGAATTTGAACTCAGAACGTAGCGGCAGACGAAATACCTATTTCTTTACTGCCCACAAGGGGCTAAACACAGAGGGAACAAACGAGGACAGACAAATGGATTAAGTCGATTACATCGACCCCAGTGCGTAACTAGCACTTAATTTATCGACCCCGAAAGGATGAAAAGCAAAGTCGACCTCGGCGGAATTTGAACTCAGAACGTAGCGGCAGACGAAATACCGTTAAGCATTTCGCCCGGCTTGCTAACGTTTCTGCCAGATCGCCGCCTCTTGAGAATCTTTATTGATCAATAAACATTCTCGTACCTTCCATCTTCCGTCACTTCCCACTAATCAAATATATATGTGTGTGTGTGCGTACGTATGTATGGAAAGAGAGAGAGAGAGAGAGGAACACTTACCTCTGGGTTGTGCAGTAGATAGATGATAAACCATAGAATGGTCATTGTGGTAGACTCAATGCCACCGCCAAACAGTTCGTATACAATATGCCCTATTGTGTTGTCGCTGAGGAATGTCTGAACTTCTTCGTTGCCCTCCTCTTTGGCTTTCTTCTGTTCTAAGAGAAGGAAATCGAGTAGATCCCGTACGTTGTCTTCGGATAATGTTTCCTGGAAAGGATAGAAGTGGGCGGAAGAAGAAATTTAAGAATGGTTTCAAATTTTGGCAGGGGTTTTGAAGAAATTTAAGAATGATTTCAAATTTTGGCAGGGGTTTTGAAGAAATTTAAGAACGGTTTCAAATTTTGGCAGGGGTTTTGAAGAAATTTAAGAACGGTTTCAAATTTTGGCAGGGGTTTTGAAGAAATTTAAGAACGGTTTCAAATTTTGGCACAGTGTTAGCAGTTTTTGAGGGGCGGGTCAAGAAGATTACATCGATCCCAGTAGTTGGCAGTTACCTATTTCATCGACCCCGAAAAAAATGAGTGGTAAAGTCGATCTTGGTGAAATTTGAACTCAGAACGTAAAGACGGACGAAATGTAGCTAAACATCTTGTCCGGCGTGCTAACGATTCTGCCAGCTATCTACCCTGAAAGAATTTAATGATCCTTCCTACTATAAATTTGGTGGGAATGGAGGCCTAGTCGATTACTTCGATACCAATATTTGACTTATTTCATCGCCCCCCCCCCTCTTGGAAGAGACGAAAAGTAAAGTCGACCTCTGCGGAATTTGATCTCGTAAAGACGGGACTAAACGTCGCTTAGTATTTTGTGCAGCGTGCTATCCGCCTTGGTAGAAATTAATAATTCTTTCTACTGGAGCACAAGGCCTCAAATTTGGGGGAAGGGATTAAGTCGATTACATCGACACTAATGTTTTACTGGTACTTGAATTATCGATCCCGAAAAGATGAAAGGCAAAGTTGACCTCGGCGGAATTTGGGCTCAGGCGAAATACCTATTTCTTTATTACCCAGAAGGGGCTAAACACAGAGAGGACAAACAAGGACAGGCAAACTGATTAAGTCGATTATATCGACTCCAGTGCATAACTGGCCCTTAATTTATCGACCCCTAAAGGATGAAAGGTAAAGTCGACCTCGGCGGAATTTGAACTCAGAACGTAACGGCAGACGAAATGCCGCTAAGCATTTCGTCCAGCGCCTTAACGATTCTGCCACCTCGCTGCCTTGAAGGAATTTAATAATAAAATGAAAACATAATTATAGATATGTAAGAGAGCAAAAAAAATTTCGTAGATAACGAAATGAATGTATGCGTGTACACACACACACACACCACACACACACACAAGCTAAAGTAGAAAGGAAAGGCAAACAGCTTGGCCAGACTTGACAAGTACATTTAATTTAATTAAGCTATTTAATAAAAGGCAGAGATAATCTCTGACAGCTGCCTCTAGAATATTGGAACATCGTACCAAGGGAAAACTCCATATGCTGAGTAACCCATCATCGGAGAGAGCTGGGTTAAACATATGTAACAGTGGAATAAAGTTCTTCAGCAATGATAGGTATTGTGGTTCTTTATGTCCAGAGAAAGAGGGGAGATCCCAATAAATCCAGTTAGATAGGGGTATTCGTTAGGTAAATACATGATCAGAGTGAATGGTTACATAGAAATCCACAGTGAGAGAAATGGATGCTAGCAGTTCCAAAATTGAACAAACATTGACATACATACATACATACATACATACATACATACATACATACATACATACATACATACGTACATACATACATACATATATATATATATATATATATAGGATATATATGTATATATATAATACGCCAGCTAAGCTAAGTTGAACTGTCTAAAGTCGTAAGACACCCGCTGTTTTTGTCCTGTTATTACTATTATTGTTTTTTTTTGTATTTATATCCGTGTGGCATCGTCCGTTTTTCTGTCCCTGTTTCGTATACATTCGATCCTTTTTCAAAGAAATCTAATGCTCGTAGCTTAGTTTTTCCTTGGGGCTGGCCAGATCGGAGCGATCTCAAGATTAATCAGCGAAATTGCGAGCATGATCCGTTCTTGACTGAAGATTGAAGTCTTCGATGTCCCGTCCGTATTTTTTGGTATCGTCCTTCTAAATGTTTTGCGTTCTTGTCCCGTTTGTATTTTTTTACATACACACACACACAACACACACACCACACCACACATATATTATATATATATATATATATATATATATATTATATATATATATACATATATATGTACATATGTATATGTAGGCACATGGTTCCGGGTTCAGCCCCACCACGTAGCACCTTGGGCAAGTCTCGTCTACTATAGCCTCAGGCCAACCAAGGCTTTGTGAGAGGATTTGGTAGACGGAAACTGAAAGAAGCCCGTCGTATATATGTGTGTGTGTGTGTGTATGGGTTTGTGTACTTGTGTTTGTCCTCCACTACCGCTTGACATCCCATGTTGGTGTGTTTACGTCCCCGTAACGTAGTGGCTCGGCAAAAGAGACCGATGGAATAAGTACTAGGCTTACAAAGAATAAGTCCCGGGGTTGATTTGCGCGACCAAAAGCAGTGCTCAAGCATGGCCGCAGTCAAATGACTGAAACAAGCAAAAGAATAAAACAAAATATATATATATATATATATATATAGTACATCGAGGTGAGAGAAATATAGGTAGATAGGAGCTTTGTATTAGATATAATATACTAACCAGTACGGCGAGGGGTGAGCATTCCTGACCTGAGAGGGATTAGGGAGCGCGAGTTTAAAATCAGATAAGAGATTAATCAAGCAGATGTCAACCCTTCAAGCTGGTTTATGGCATACCTATTTGAGCACTCGGGGTGCATACCTATTAGTTTGAATCACCCTGAGTAAAACTCCTCGTATCTTATGTGTGTGTTGGTGTGTACAACGGGCTTCTTTCAGTTTCCGTCTATCAAATCTACTCACAAGGCTTTGAGCAGTCCGAGGCTATAGCAGAAGACACTTTCCCAAGGTGCCAGAGTCTAATCGCTTCATAAGTGTGTGTGTGTGTGTGTGCGTGTGTGTGTGTGTGCGTGCGTGCGTGCGTGCGTGGTGTGTGTGTGTGTGTGTGTGTGCGTGTGTGTGTATACTTCACTCCTACGTATTTTACCAGTCCCCAGAAGTTGTTTTTGGCAGGATTTGAATTCAGGAATTAAAGAGTCATAACCAAAAACACAGTTTTAACGAATCTTTATATTCCACCGTTCCGTCTTCCCCAATTTGCAGAATTAAATGGGAAAAAGTCTGCCAATAAATTTATCAGTGCCCACTCACTACCCCGCGTTAGAAACCCACATGTATATCTAGGGAGTCTATGAGGCGCCACACTGTGACAGAGGCGTCGGTTCGATACCCTCAGAGACTGTTTTCAAACTTTGTATTCTTATTTTTCATTCATTCAGATGTTTATATTTGTTTCATGTATGTATGTATGTATGTATGTATGTATGTATGTATGTATGTATGTATGTATGTATGTATGTGTGTGTGTATGTATGCATGTATGCATATCTGTGTGTATGTATATACGTATATATATATAGTACGTGTGTGTGTGTGTGCGTGTATTACGCATGTTTTCTTAAGCATACTGTGTGTGTATGCGTATGTGTGTGAGTGTGTGTTGCAAATAGTTTGCTTTTGTGTAGGAGTATGTGTATTTAGAAACATTAGACACGATAAACCATTAAGAATCTGGCAGAAATCATAACAAAACATACTATACATACATACATAACACACACACACACACACATACACACACATATACATATATGTATGTATATATATGTAACGCATATGTATGTATTTGTGTGCACATATATAAATACACACACACACATATATATATATGCATATATATACATGCACAAATATAAACATGTATCTATATAAACAATAGATATATATATATATAATACACACACACACACGAAAATGTGTGTGCGTGTGTGTGTGTGTGTGTGTGTGTGTGTGTGTGTGTGTGTGTGTGTGCGTGCGTGCAATATGAAAGATTGAATTTCGCAAGTGGAATACCTTGGGGAGACATTACCATGATTCTGAGAAATGTAAAAAAAAAAAAAAAAAAAAAAAGAAAAGAAAACAAGAAAATACGAAAACATAAAGAAAATACAATCAACAAAAAGGCATGAAAAAAACAAAAGAGAAAATCTGAAAATCTGCAACAAAAACAAAACATTTTTATAGGGTGAGAGGGAAGGGGAAGAGGAAAAAATAACAAAATGACAAAAATGTGTGTGTGTAGATGTATGTGCGCATGTGAATCTATGTTTGTGTGTGTGTGTGTGTGTGTCTGGAAACATTAGGAAATATTACATTTTGACAAATTATGACAGGACTGTCAAAATAGATGCATTTCAGATGAATACAGCATCACCAGTTGTGTTTATCAACAACCATGTGTCTGTTATTTCCCGGCTATTTTTAATGGCAGCCGGCAAGAGAACCCGTCACCCGCCGACAACCGTTGATAGACGTCGACAACCGACGACGTCCTTCGACGCTAGCCGCGGGGCTGTGTCGCCCGCCTCCCCGTTGGAAGGCTTGAAAAGGCGCGCAGACGATTTTTACAACCACATACAAGCGCACACGCAAAATACCTATTTCTTTACTGCCCACAAGGGGCTACACACAGAGTGGACAAACAAGGACAGACAAACGGATTAAGTCGATAATATCGATCCCAGTGAGTAACTGGTACTTATTTAATCGACCCCGAAAGGATGAAAGGCAAAGTCGACCTCGGCGGAATTTGAATTCAGAAGGTAGCGGCATACGAAAAACCGCTTAGCATTTCGCCCGGCGTACTAACGTTTCTGCCAGCTCGCCAAGGCATTTATTCCTTTGTATACACACATACGTGCACAATCGTTTCTGTCTGCAATTTTGAGGGTAATGGGGAGCGGGGTTAGTCGCTATCATCGATTTCAGCTCATAACTGGTACTCCTGAAGGGTGAAAAGTAACGTTCATCTTACCAGGATTTGAACTCTCAACCAAACCGAAAAATACCAGTCATGTACTGAGTCTGTAGTATAGATTAACCCATTTTCAAGAAATTGGTGGCCTTGTGCCTATTATGGAAGCAGTTATTATGAATTCCGTTTTTCTAACTAAGAAACAAATTTTAAAAATATTTCGTATTTGTATTTGGTTTACAAGATCCTTGATGTGAATTCGCGTGCTGAAATATATTTTGTTGTATTTCGGGAGAGTCATTATGCCAATAATAAACACACGCACTGGTTCTATTTCACTTCTTTATTATGTATGTCAATTGGTTAACTATGTAACTAGTTGACTAACCGATTGTTTGATTAATCATTTGGTTAATCGATCCATCAGATACGTTCAGACAAGGCAGACCTGAAACTGACTTGGAGTAGAGAGGGCTGGTCATTGAAGAGGTCGCGAATGGCGACAAAAAGACTCATGCAAACACAAATGATTGATTGAGTAACTGAATGATTAATCAAACAGTCGATTAGTTAGCTGCTTAAACAGTCAACCAATTGACGAATAATAAGGAAGTGAAATTGAACCAGTGCGTGTGTTTGTCATTTGCATAACGACGCTCCCGAGATACTACAAAATTTTTAATATGAAAGCCCACACATTTTACCTGGGGACGTATCATGAGATTGAATTACAACAAACCATGCCATTTGGTTGTGATTTTTCGTTCTTTAATACCAATTAAGCCTTAAGTGAGTTGACTTATGATCAAAGGCATTACATCTTTTTTGGTCTATTACTAAGACAACCTTAGTCAACAAATATCGTAAAGTTTCTAAAGTGTTGGGCTGATTTAAGGCATGGGTTCTCAGGCAACGGGCCGAGGATAATCTATTTTTCTGTTATTTCTATTTTATTAATTATCAAGGTCTGCAGAATGTTTTTGCATAATAAATGCAACGTATATTGTATTATATATGTAATGTATATATTTTTTTCTCCGATGACGGAATATATAATCCTAATTTTCAAAAAGATAAACAAGAGTTATTGCTCTAATTACAAAGGAACCTCCTCGCTAAGCCTCTCCGGTAAAGTATGCAGGGAATCTGGCAGAGAGATATATTGATATTGACGAGTGCAAGCTACCTGACGAATAACGTGGTTTTTACCCCGGACGCAGCGCAGCCGACCAAATATTCACACTGCAACAAGTCTTCGCGAAATCATGCGAGTATGTCCATCAGGTGTATGTAGACCTCGGAAAGATATACGATAGTGTTTCCCGGGATGTTTTCTGGAAGATTCTACAAGAATATGGAATCGATGGCCTTAAAGTCCCTATACGAACGCACTATTATTTGTTTAGGATAGATGGTTCTAAACCGTAACCGTCTAAGGTGGGTGTCGGACTCCACGCAGGGTGCATACTATTACCTTTTCTGTTCATAATCTTCATGGACAGGTTTGACCTGTGTAGCCGATTTGGAAGTAATATCAAGACCGGCGGATGTACGATCAGTCGGCTGAAATTTGCAGACAACATAGTACTACTACTCGACTCATCGATATGCACTTGACAGGTTTGGTGACGAGTTGCACTCGGCAGGAATGAAAATCAGTGCAGTGAAGGTTGAGACATACGTCTACATGTAAGTGGAGTTCCACTAAAGCAGGTGGAGAGTTCCAAGTATTTTGGGAACGCTTTCAAGAGTGATGGAGGGCAGGGGAGTGAACTGAGTGCAAAAAAATGTAAGAGCTGGTGCAGTAATGCTCAAATTTCAGCATTCGATCATCAGAAAAACGAAAGGTGTCAAAACCAAACGCGCTCTCTTCACTTCGGTGTTAGTACCTATCCTAACCTAGAGTAAGGAATCTTGGGTAATGATTAAAAAACTACAATCGCGAATACAGTCGGCAGAAATAGAGTTCATCCAAAGAGTCTTTGGAGTAGCGTTACTCGAGAGAGAGCGTAATTCGGAAATCAGAAAGGTGCTCCAGGTAGAGCCATTACTTTACCGAATTTAGAGAGCACAGCTCCGAAACAACGGACATAGGGTAAGAAAGTACCCGGAAAGAATCGTTAGACAAATTTTATGGATTCAAAAACCCAATCTGCAGGAGACCCAGAGGCAGGCGGCGAACGAAATGATTGGATAACATCTGTGAGCTCGGCTGGTTTCGCTTGGGGGATCTAGCCGCTTCTGAGAAAGCCTGGTGGAAGGCGTGCTTGAGGACTCTACCTTCAAGGCCCTTCCAAGAGTAAGTGAGCGAAGAGGAGATGAGATGAGATGAGATAAGATGAGTTGGAATAGATCTTTGCTATATCTCATTTTCCCTCCGATGACGGAAGACGTTGCTGATATATAGATAGTTACCACTTGCTTTTTACAACATGCACCGTCTGCACATCTGTTCTTGAAACAGCTGTAGGGAACTTTCCCCACACTTATTTACATCTTCATTTCTTGTGATTTATGCTCATGTAACCTAACCTAACCTGATGCCGGGTGTTTTGCCTTTTTGTACTTTTACCCTAATATGCTTGTATATGCTCAGTTGATAAACTTTATAGACTGTTGCCAAAGCTATGACGTCTTTGCTTTAAATCGCAGTTCAAATTGAAGTTTTAGCGATATTAAGTGAGATGTATTATATATGTAATATATATGAATTATATATATAATAAATGAGCATTTTATCGTTTTGTTATGCACATTATCTGCCGGTTCGTGGAAAAATTGTCTTGCATAAAACAGGTTCGTGGTGCAGAAAAAGGGTAGGGGACAGCTGATTTAAGAGACACAAACATTGAGAGCTATTTCAGGCGGGTAAGTGACCATACAGACCTCGTACCCTCGACAGAGAGGGGTCAACGATGTTATATAAATTGGCTTTTGCTTCTTTTTAATCATGTTATTAACCGAGATGCGAACGCGCTTCGTTGCAGGCAGTAAGCCTGCCCCCAACTTAGACACATCACAAGTCAACATTATAAAATAGAATAAAATAAAAACGAAAACTTACTCTGTGTTCCTTTATAACGTCTGCCATCCAAATGTCCTTGGTTTCCAAGCTTTTTTTGAACCGGGTCCAACTGGGAATCGGGAATGCCTGAAAATAGGACAGAAAATACTTCAGAAAATCATATATATATATACCACTCGGCGCTTGTAAGTCTGTTTACAAAGTATTATCACACACACACATATACGCATACATATACATATGTATACACACACACACACACACACACACAACACACACACAAACACACAAACAATAATAATAAAGGGTAAAATTCATTAATCAATTAATAATTAATAATTTTACCAAGTAGTTCGGTATGTTAAAAGAACCTTTATACAAAAATTCTATAATTATTAGCATAATTATAATTAGGGTTCAGCAAAAATTGCTTCACCGCATACAGAAATTTAGAAATAGCAGTTAACTACTATTCCACTACCATAAGATATCTCCCAGACAGTAACCCTAATTATAATTATGCTTATAATTATAGAATAAATATATATATATATATATAAATGCGTGTCTTTGAATTGAAAACTGAGGGAAAAAGATGAAATATAAAGATAAATCAGCTGAATTTACTGGAAAAAAAAATACGTAGGTAAACAAAGTTTTATTAGAAACATCAGAACACTTCCACCTTCGTGACAGCGGTTGCTTGCAATGCATTGGAATAGCACAATACAATAAATAAACTGTGGAAGTTGTAAAGATAATTTATGAACACCCTATATGTATGTGTGGAGGCACATGACCTAGTGGTTAGAACAGCGGACTCGCGTTCGAGGGATCGCGGGTTGGAATCTCAGACCGGGCGATGTGTGTTTTTATGAGCGAAACGCCTAAGCTCCATGCGGCTCCGGCAGAAGGTAATGGCGAAACTTCTGACTCTTTCGCCACAACTTTCTCTCACTCTTTCTTCCTGCATCTTGCAGCTCACCTGCGACGGAGCGGCAGGTGAGTTGCAAGATGCTCACCTGCGACGGGTCCGTCCAGGTGGGGAACTATACGCCAAGGAAACGGGAAACCGGCCCTTATGAGCCAGGCGTGGCTCGAGAAGGGACAAACAAAACTGTATGTCTATATATATATATATATATATATATATATATATATATATATATATATAGATATGAGGAAATTCACAAAAAAAGAACAAAAGAACGGAGACAGATGTATTAGTGTATAACGCTGGGGAAGTGAAAAAAGTCCTTCTTTAACGTTTCGAGCCTACGCTATATATGTAATATATATATATATAATATATATATATATATATATATGAGGAGAATTCACAAAAAAAGACAAAAGACGGAGACAGATGTATTAGTGTATAACGCTGGGGAAGTGAAAAAGTCTTTAACGTTTCGAGCCTACGCTATATATGTAGATATATATAATATATATATATATATATATATATATATATTTCGCTTAGGCATTGCGAGTCCAATAACCTGGCGTAAAGCTCAATATGCGTATGTTCCAGAATGAAGCGTTAGCCGAGTATGGAGCGGCAATAAGAAAGCGAAATGAGAAAGGAACAAATGATTATCTTATGAACTTCATTACCTTACACCTGTTTCTGATATGAGATGTAGTAGACTCATAGTTGAGTACCTGAATAACACCTTATAGCTTCACAGGGGCTTCGAATATTAAGTGCAATTTATCTGGGAAAAGAATTATGTTTGTGTCTAAATAGGGAAAAGCATGTTTGGCTTTTTTCAACGTTGTTCCGCAGTATTGTACAAACAGCAACTGAAACACTTCTGCCGTTCCTGGGCTGATTCCACAACTCAAATTGTTTCCAGTATCCATGGCGTCGCAACGTATTGGTTAAGTTAAGTATAAGCTTACATATCTGCTTTAAGATCCACCAATCCGGATTTTCTGTGAGGGGTTAACCTCCTTTACGTTTCCTGTTGTTTTTTTCTTTTCTTTTTTAATTTTTTAAATGCTGGATAAATTTACATCACATGTTTTAGCTCAATAAACATTTGCTTGCAATAACAAACACCACAATGTTACAATGTATTAACAACTGACCAGACAATCAACACGCAACACCCGTGAGTGTGAAACACAAATGTTTGGAAACCAATTCGTATTTCTTTTATTTGTAAATATTGTTCAGAATTTTGCATGCATGCATGTATGTATGTATGTATGTATGTATGTATGTATGTATGTATGTATGTATGTATGTATGTATGTATGTATGTATGTATGTATGCATGCATCCATGCATGCATGTATGCATCCATGCATGCATGTATGTATGTATGTATGTATGTATGTATGTATGTATGTATGTACGTACATACGTATGTATGTATGTATGTATATGTCAGGTCACTTTCCAGTGCTACTGGGAACATGTAACCCAGTACAACCTGTTGCATGGTCGGGTCGTCGGCGACTAAACCGGCAACCCCACCAAGCTTGCTTGGTGAGGAGGGTGTTTATTGGACACCCTGCGGGATGAAAAACACAAAACCCGTCAAAGGGCGGGGGAACTCTTGAGAGTCAACGGCCATCCAATAATGTCTCTTAAGGCTGTATCATGCACTGGGGACATAGAAATAATCGACTGAATACCCGATCGTGCGGTTAAACCATTGGGAGTGAAGGACTCCTAGCCTTTGTTAGGGCATCCT
Organism: Octopus sinensis; assembly: GCF_006345805.1. Taxonomy (NCBI): domain Eukaryota; kingdom Metazoa; phylum Mollusca; class Cephalopoda; order Octopoda; family Octopodidae; genus Octopus; species Octopus sinensis. The sequence goes on along the minus strand of NW_021834098.1, from coordinate 14,195 downwards.
TCTAGGAGAAGGTAACTCAGGTAACTGGGATAACTCCAACATAAAACCTGCGGCTCAGTGGTTACTGATGATGCTGACTTGTTCTTCTTTTCGGATTATGGCTGCTGTTGCTGAGTGAGTGGGATTGACTCAGTGCACAGCCTTTTCCTCACTTTAAAAAAATCTCTCTTGCGCTCAGTTTCTTTCCGAGATCGATGTTTATAGCCAGGCCGTCAAAATTTTCATAATTTTTAGCTCACCGCTGAATGGCAAATGAAAAAATCGTTAGATTCTTCAACACAAGACATTTTAGAGTGTCCAAGATGAACATAATTTGACACGTGTCAGTCATTGATTGGTTGCACGTTTCGACTGGGTCAAACTCTGCATTTCTTTTTACTTTCTAATTTCCACCTCTCTATTTAAGTGAATGGCAATATAACCAAAAAAAGGTGGGTGGAACCATAATTTTCGGTAGGAAAAAGTTACAGATAAAAATCTGTTACTTTTGATTAGAGCAGCACAATTAAATTGTGCCGCTTAAGTCAAATATGTTAGGTAAAATAATTAACTTTTATTCTTTTATTCTTTCAGTCATTTGACGGTGGCCATGCTGGAGCACCGCCTTTTAGTCGAGCAAATTGATCCCAGGACTTATTCTTTATAAGCATAGTACTTATTCTATCGGTCTGTTTTGCCGAATCGCTAAGTTACAGGGACGTAAACACACCAGCGTCGGTTGTCAAGCGATGTTTGGAGGGATAAACACAGACACACAAACATATACACACACACGCACACACACACACACACACACACACAACATATATATATATATATATATATACATACGACGGGCTTCTTTCAGTTTCCATCAACCAAATTCAATCACAAGGATTTGGTCGGCCCGAGGCTATAGTAGAAGACACTTGCCCAAGGTGCCACGCAGTGGGACTAACCCCAGAACCATGTGGTTGGTAAGCAAGCTACTTACCACACAGCCACATAATATGTAATAGTTTAAGCCACTTAATAAACTGACAATTCCTGATATGTATACTCTATACAGCGACAACGCAATTTATACAAAGGCATAAAAAAATAAGCACACACACACACACACACACACACATGATCTTCATTTGTAATGCACTTTGTATCCAGTCTGCTGATCGCCAGCGTGAAATTCTAATAGCTACATGTGATGTGCCAGTTATAATGACTACGCGCGTGTGTATATATATATATATATATATATATATATATATATATATATATATATAATATATAATATATATATATAATAATATTAATTCGAGACAAAACCACTATTTTGCAAAACAAATAAGGAAAGACTTAATCAATACATAAAAATTTTTAATATAAAGAAATAAACCGCCACTACAATCGTTTCATGTCTTCAATGACATTCGTCAGGTGGATTTTCGATTCATAAATTAAAACAGATTAGGAGATCGAAAATCCACCTGACGAATGTCATTGAAGACATGAAACGATTGTAGTGGCGGTTTATTTCTTTATATTAAAAATTGTTATGTATTGATTAAGTCTTTCCTTATTTGTTTTGCAAAATAGTGGTTTTGTCTCGATTAATATTATTATAATTATTTTACTATAAAATGGATTTAATCCTAAATCTGATTTTTTCCCTGTAAATTTGGATTTATTCCCTATAATATATATATATATATATAT
>NW_021834098.1:0-7500 GCF_006345805.1 Octopus sinensis | reverse complement strand
TAGATAGATAGATAGATAGATAGATAGATAGATAGATAGATAGATAGATAGATAGATAGATAGATAGATAGATAAATAGATAGATAGATAAATAGATAGATAGAGAGAGAGAGAAGAAGAAGAAGAAGAAGAAGAAGAAGAAGAAGAAGAAGAAGAGATACGCATATATAAACACACGTGTTTATGTGTGTATGTTCGTGTGTGTGTGCGCGTGTGCATATATATGCGTAGGAGTGGGTGTATGGTAAGTAGCTTGCTTACCAACCTCATGGTACCGGGTTCAGTCCCACTGCGTGGCACCTTGGTTAAATGTCTTCTACTATGGCCTCGGGCCGACCAAAGCCTTGTGAGTGGATTTGGTAGACGGAAACTAAAAGAAGCTCCTCGTATATATGTATATATATGTATGTGTGTGTGTCTGTGTTTGTGTGTCTGTGTTTGTCCGCCCAAACATCGCTTGACAACCGATGCTGGTGTGTTTACGTCCCCGTAACTTAGCGGTTCGTCAAAAGAGTCCGATAGAATAAGTATTAGGCTTACAAAGAATAAGTCCTGGGGTCGATTTGCTCGACTAAAGGCGGTGCTCCTGCATGGCCACAGTGAAATGACTGAAACAAGTAAAAGAGTAAAGAGCATATATATATATATATATATAAGAGTGCATGTGCCTATGTGAATATGTCATGGAAAGGCTCTGGAATGGTGTGTCGTCTAGAAAAACGGATTTGATTTTCCAAGTTTGCGTCCTAACGACAAAGCATTCGGTCATCATTAATCAAAATATTTAATTTACTACGAGAAGTAACGAAACTCAAAGATTGACAAGTCTACCACTCTTTGAGTTTCTACATCAAGCGTTCTCTTTCCCTCTCTCTCCCTCTCTGATGCCTTCCCCTCTCTTTATATATTTGCCACATTCTTTATCACCCTCTATTTGTTTGTGTATCTCTCATGCATTTACTGCTCCCCACTTTTCTCTCTTTATGAGACATGTAATCGCTTTCATTTTGGTTAAACTTCTGCTGTTATAGCTATCACGCAGAGATTGCTAGCTTCCAGTTCCTGTCCTCTCATTGGGTAAAAATGATCAAGCTTTGAAACTGTGACATTTTCTTTTTCTATTGTATGGGGAGGGGGTATAAAGGAATCCCAAAATCGTATTCAGCGTAAAAAAGTACCCCAATATACCAAATTTCAAAATCTGTGTCAGCAGCAGAAAAGACCTTCCCCCTATCTCTGTATTTATCTTTATTTGTCTCTCTCCATTTACGCTTTTCCCATTGTAAACTCCTCCTTTCTCTCCCTATATTTACCTATTTCTTTACTACCCACAAAGGGCTAAGTACAGAGAGGACAAACAAGAACAGACAAACTGATTAAGTCGATTACATCGACTCCAGTGCGTAACTGGTACTTAATTTTTCGACCCCGAAAGGATGAAAGGCAAAGTCGACCTCGGCGGAATTCGAACTCAGAACATAACGGCAGACGAAATACCGCTAAGCATTTCGGCCGGCGTCGCTAACGTTTCTGCCAGCTCGCCGCCAAATATTTACCATACTCTCTCCCTCTCACTCTCTGTACATACATATCGCTCACGCAGAGAGTGTATCTGTATGTGTGTGTGTGTGTGTGTGTGTGTGTGTTTTACGGATTTCATGAGGACGACAGAGTCGAAGTGCAATCAGCATTTACTTGTATGCATCAAAGGGGAAAAAAACAAAAAGAAAAAAAAACTCAGTTTATCGATACATTTTGAATTGTCCCAAATAATGCAGGAGTCTGTCCCGGTTAAGAAACCTATCCGTGGGAGAAAACGGTAGGACTTGAAACGAAACATAAAAAAAAAAAACACAAAAAACCCCCAAAACCAAAAAAAAAAAAAAAAATTAAACTCACTATGTATGTATGTATACACACTCACTCACACACACGTATATTTATGCATATATATGTATGTATATATATATAGTGTGTGTGTGTGTGTATATATATGTATATATATGTGGGTGTATGTATTTATATATATGTGAGTGTGTATGTATATATATATTATATTATATTATATATACATATAGCTAACTAGCTAGATAGATAGATATGGATATACATACATACAAACACACACATATACACATACAAATATTCAAATATATAATGACACACATACACACAAACACCACATCCATTCACACACACACACACACACACACACCACACACGCATCATGCTTACACATTGCATATAAAGAAGTAACATAAAGTAGAGCAAAAACAAGATAAAGAAATAAATCAATATTAAAACGAAAATCAATTTTGACAAGACATACACAGAGCTCACCTTAGCCTGGCCCCCCCCCCCTCCGACACCACTCCGCCATTAAAGTTTGGACACCCGCCTCTACCACATACACTCACACACACTCACGCACACATAGACATACACGTGCGCATGCAGACACGCACTACGTACCGACGCACGCATACATGTACGCACAGACGCATACGCATGTACTCACACATATACGCACGCACAGACACAAACACGCACACTAACACACACGCACACACACACATAGACAAGCACGCACGCACTCTCATACACGAACGCATACACACACACACACACACACGTACGCACCTACGGACACGTACAGGTACTTACAAACACACGCACACGTATACGCACGTACAGACACAAACACGCACGCACATGCACATACGCAAAGACACACATACATTCGCGCACGCACGCCAGCACAGGCACGCACACATATACGCCCGCAAACACGCACACGCACACATACACGCACGCACGCATACACACAAATACACGTAAGCGCGCGCGCACAAACGATGGAATTTTCAGGTGGTCAATGGACGCGCTCGAAACACCAACCAAATCTCCTTCAAATCATCCTACACTCACTTTATCGGTTTTTTATTTTGCCGAACAAAATGCTTAACGGTATCTCTTCTCACTGTTTACGATGTGAGTTCAAATCCTGCGGGGTTAACTTTTTCCTTTCATCCTCTAGGGTCGATAAAAACGAATACCAGTTGAGTACAGTGGTCCATGTTATTGTCTATTTCCTTCCCTCGATGGCGTTGACTAATTTTCTTCTAGAAATTCCTGGCTTAGTGTCAAAATTCGTAACCATTTATATATATATATATGTGTGTGTGTGTGTTTGTCTGTGTGTGTTTGTGTATATATATGTATCCTTATTTTATCTTTTTATTCTTTTGCTTTGTTTCGGTCATTTCACTACGGCCATGCAGGAGCACCGCCTTTAATCGAACAAAATCGACTCTAGGACTTATTCTTTGTAAGCCTAATACTTATTCTATCCGCCTTTGGCCGAACCGCCAAGTCACAGGGACGTAAACTCACCAACATCGGTTGTCAACGGATGGTGGGGGAGGACAAGCACAGACATACACACAAATATATACATACAGCAGGCTTCTTTCAGTTTCCGTCTACCAAATCCACTCACAAGGCTTTGGTTGGCCTGAGGCTATAGTAGAAGACACTCGCCCAAGGTGCCACGTGTTGGAACTGAAGCCGGAACTATATGATTGGTAAGCAAGCTTCTTACCATACAGCCACGCTCCACCTAGTGACATTTCTGCCAGCTATATGTTCTGAGTTCATATTCTACCGAAGTCGACAGTGCTTTTCATCCTTTCGGGGACGATAAAATAGTATCAGTTGAACATTGGGGTCGATGTAATCGTTTAGCTCCCACCACTACCATCACCACTACCCCACACTACCACCAAAACTTCAAGATTTTGGCCTATGGAAGAATGGACAATCATTACCATTATGTTGGCAGATACGTGGGCAAGCAGGAAAAATGCTTAGCAACATTTCTTCCGAGTCTCAATGATCTGAGTTCAATTTATGCCGAGGTCAACTTTACCTATCATCCTTACAGAATTGATAAAATAAAGTACACGTTATGTACAGGGGTCGACATAATCCACTAGCTCCCTGCTCCCAAATTTCGGACTTTGTGCCTATAGTAGGGGGGATTATACTATTGTTTCTAAGGCGGCGATCTGGCAGAAACGTTAGCACGCCGGGCGAAATACTTATCGGTATTTCGTCTGTCTTTATGTTCTGAGTTCAAATTCTGCTGACGTCGACTTTGCCTTTCATCCTTTCGAGGTCGATAAATTAAGTACCAGTTACGCACTGGGGTCGATATAATTGACTTAATCCGTTTGTCTGTCCTTGTTTGTCCTCTCTGTGTTTAGCCCCTTGTGGGTAGTAAAGAGATAGGTATTTCGTCTGTCTTTATGTTCTGAGTTCAAATTCTGCCGAGGTCGACTTTGCCGTTCATCCTTTCGGGGTCGATAAATTAAGTACCAGTTGTGTACTGGGGCCGACGTAATTGACCATCCTTCTCTCCTCCAAGTTTCAGGTCTTGTGCCTATAGTAGAAACGATCAACACCATTATTATTTTATAAGGACACGTTCCTGCAGATAATATTGCGTGGGCCACCTGCATGAAGGAGAAAAATAAAGTCGAGATGTTCACGGCTGGAATGTCTTTGATCAAATGTTTGCTCTCCCTCAAGTTTGACCCTTAGCTATGCAACAGCAACAACAGCAACAGAAACAATGTAAAATACCGTTCAATCTGGCCACCCCCCTCCATTTGCAGATATTCGCCCCATCTCCACCCCCACTCCACCATATTTACACCTGCATGTACACAAGGGCCACTGACATCCGCTCCCCACAAAATTCATATCGTTCCTTTCCCCCCCTCGGTTAACCTACCAACACAACCACCCTCCACTACCGACCACAAAATTTATACACACACACACACGCACAACCCTCCACATACACACACACACACACACACACACCACTACCTACCACCAAATATAGAAACATCACTCCACCCCATCCATCACTCCACCATCGAACTCTCTTCTACTGACATTGCCAACCTCTATCTTGGAGACTGAAGACCGTGGGGACACTTCTGGCATTGTTGTTGTTGTTGTTGGTGTTGTTGGTGGTGGTGGTGGTGGTGACGGTTGTCGTTTTGATGGTAGCGGTGGCAGTGGCGTTGGCGGTAGTGGTGCGGGGGTGGTGGTGGTGGTGGCGGTAGTGGTGCGGGGTGGTGGTGGTGGTGGCGGTGGTGGTGGCGTTGGCGGTAGTGGTGCGGGGGGTAGGGATAGCGGTGATACAGGTGGAGGGTTGTTGGTGGCGATTTCGATGTGATAATTTTGGTAATGGTGGTGGTGGTATTGTTGGTAGTTATGTTCGTGGTGGTATTGGTTGCAGTGATAATGGTGGTATTGCAAGAGGTGGTGCTGTTGGTGTTGGTAGTGGTGGTGGATATGGCAGTGAAAGTGGTGGTGGTGGTGGTGGTGGCGTCAATGCTTGTGGTGACGGTGACGGTACTGACGATGGTGGTGGTGGTTGTTGTGGTGGTTGTTGTGGTGGTGGTAGTAGCTTGTTAGTGAAGATAGCATGGTGAGACCTGCTCGGTGGTTTTCGTGGTTTGCATATAGTTTCGATTTTTAAGCGGTAACGGTAGTGGTAGAGATGACGGTGGTAATGGTGGTGGTGGTTATAACCTTGAAAGTAGTGAGTGGTAGTACTGGTAGTGGTGGTGGTGGTGGCGGAGGAGTAGGTCACGATTATGGACGAGATGGTGAGGGGCAATGGATGTGTGTGCATGTGTGAGTGTATGTGTGTGAGTGAGTGAGTGTGCGTGTGTGTGTGTGCGTGTGAGAGAGAGAAACAACACTGTCCCAGATATGTGAGCTGTATGTAATTCTAAAGTCGATTGGGTCGGAGCATTGTTTACAACAAGTGATCGGTGCTGAAACAACAACAACAACAACAACAACAACAACAACAACAATAATAATAATAATAATAATAATAATAATAGTAATAGTAATAATAATAATAATAATAATAATAATAATAATAATATAATAAAAATAAAATGTAATCCTTTCTACTAAAAGCCGATGGGGTGAAATTTTGGCGTGAGGAGACGTGCCAATTTCATCAACCCCATTGATTCATTGGTACTCACTTAATTTATCGACCCCGAAATAATGAAAGGCAAAGTCGACCTCGGCGGAATTTGAACTCAGAATGTGAAGACAGACGAAATACCTATTTCTTTACTACCCACAAGGGGCTAAACACAGAGAGGACAAACAAGGACAGACAAACGGATTAAGTCGATTATATCGACCTCAGTGCGTAACTGGTACTTATTTAATCGACCCCGAAAGGATGAAAGGCAAAGTCAACCTCTGCGGAATTTGAACTCAGAACGTAGCGGCAGACGAAATACGGCTACGCATATCGCCCGGCGTGCTAACGATTCCGCCAACTCGCTGCATCACTACTACTACTACTACTACTACTACTACTACTACTACTACTACTACTACTACTACTAATAATAATAATAATAATAATAATAATAATAATAATAATAATAATAATGACGATGATGATAATAACAATAATAATAATAGTTGTTGTTGAACCCCAGGTCAGTACTGATCCTCCTTATTTCTCATCAGAGACAATCCAGCCCTTACTCTTTTCCCTTTTCTCCCAAGACAGTATAGCAGTGACTCGTGTGTGGTGTGTGTGTGTGTGTGTGGTGTTTCACTATCCATTTAACTAGCTTACAATTCTGATTCTTACCACGATATATAATGAAAAAGAAAAGTCGACTTTATTGGTACAAAGTAATATACTTTATTAGTAATGAAGTCCTACATTGAGGCGGTGTTGTATATAACACTATTGCATAACGTTAATAGTTTTGTGTTAAAAGTTTTGTGTTTAACAAAAATAATTGTACAACATTAAAAAACTTGTAATAGCCTTGCGTATAGCAGTATTGCATGACATTAACATCTTTATATTAAAATAGTCTTGTATATAGAAACATTACACAGTATTAACAACTTTACATTAATTTAAAATTAACATCCTTGAAGTTAAACACCAAAGAAAATGTAGCAAAAAGCAGTGAATTATGATAAAGAATTTTTCAACCAAAAAAGTTGAAGTATTTTCCATACCCCATCCCCTCACCAGGCGAGGAGGGATGCAGTTTTAGTAATGTTACGAAGAGGATTTAAAGATGCATAGCTTAGTCATTATGTTATTAGGTTCGCAATAGTGAGTAAGGTGACGGTTTCGATTTCGATTTCTGAACCAGTCAGTGCATTGCCGTTGGGCAAATTTCTTAATCTCACGGGGGGAAGGGGGTTCGTCTCGCAGACTATTTCTCTCAAATCTTGCAAATGCAAAGGTTCAACAGTGCTTCATGTCTAAAGTACACTGAATGACAATAATGGTGATGGTGGTGGTGGTGATGATGATGATGATGATAATGAAATCAAGGAAGATTTTGGACTCAGGCAAATAAAGAGAAAAAAGTTATAAGCGATTTAGCCGTCTTTTATGTCATCAGTTCTAGTCTAATAGAC
>NW_021834097.1:5000-27157 GCF_006345805.1 Octopus sinensis | reverse complement strand
TACATACATACATCCATACATATACACATGTATGTATAACATGCACAGGTCACATCACGTAACTGTGGAAGAAATTCGTTGGAACGTCACGTCTCGATTTGCCGTAACAATCCAATTGACATGTTGTCGCATATTCACCCAAAATCAATATCTTCGATTTCCATCAGCCGATATATCGAGCCAATATCCTCCCAGCCTTCCTAATATACAATAACGAAATTCACTGATATAAGTAACCAACCAACCAGCCGACCGACCGACCGACCAGCATGTTTTTAATGCGTTTTGCCTTTTCTTTTCTCTTTTTTTATTTTGGTTGTTTTGTTGCGTTCTCATTTATTCGTATTTTTATTGTCGTTATCGTCGTGGTGGTCACTTTCTTCGTAATAATCGCCATCATTAGCATCATCTCCACCAGCTCAACATCCTAATCTTCGTTATCGCCACCCTCCTCCACCATCGTTACAACCGCCGCTGCCACTACCATCATCATCATCATCATCAAAAACAACAGTAGCATCTTTATCTGTAAGGCCAGCGCCACCACCGAAAGTACGGCAGAGGGAGCAGCAGCAAAATGGTCAGTGTCGTCCATACAAAATCTTATCATCATTGTTGTGGTCTTGTTTATTTCTGTCGTTTATTTCTTCCTTCTTCCACCTCTTCTTCCTCTCCTCCTTCTTCTATTCCTCCCCTATACTTCTACTTCTCCCTCTCCTTCCTCTCTTTCCTCTCCACCCCTTCCCTTTCTCTTCTTCATTTTCCTCTCCGTCTTCCGCTTCTTCTTCTCCTCCCTCATCTTCTTCCGCTTCTTCCCAGCCTTCCTCCTCTTCCACTTCCTCTTCTCTTCTCCTCAACCTTCTTCCACTTCTACTTCTACCTCTCCTTCTTCCTCTTGTTCTTCCCCTTCTACCCCCTCTCCTCTTCCTTATTATTATTACTCGTATTATCATCATCATTAACATCATTACCAACACTACTATCATTATTAATAATATTATTAATATCGTTATTACTACTGATACCTTTATTGTTAATAATATCACTAATTTTGCATGGTATTATTCATGCTCCACTCTACAATTTCTCATACATACACACATACCTACATATACATACATACATACATACATACACACATACATACACATACCTACCTACCTACATACATACATATATACACACATACACCCACCCACACATACATACACACACATACATACATACACATATACACACACCCACACATACATACATACACACACCCATACATACAACATACATACATACATACATACATACACATACATACACACATACATACATACATACATATCTACATACATACATACCATACAAGAAGAGGTTGGCAAATGCTTTTCTCCGAAGGTCAATCGACAGCACACATTTACGAGACAAAACACAGTGTTTTCTGCGCACAAGACAAACACAATGTGGTAGCACTGCGGTCGTCACGAAAGGTGACGCTGTTATCAATACTTATTTTCCCATTCTCGCGGATAAAAGAGTCGCAGAAATACCTATTGACAGCAGAGCATTGCTTTCCCTGCAATTTACACATCATGTGCAGTTCTGACACAAACCTTGCTTTTAGAATATCTCCACTTCGGAACGGCGACATTCTAATGCTAATGGAAACTGCAGCTGTGGCAGTGGCAGCAGCAGCCGCAGTAGCAGTAGCAACAAAAGCAACAAGAGGATCAATATATAATAATAATAATAATAATATGAAGAGCAAGAAGTAAAGGAACCTGGATGATGATGACAATGATATAACAGGAAAAAATATACCTTGTCGCTATGTATCAAATTGAGTTTATACGCAGATGCCCCCGCATACATATGTAAATATATATATATATATATATACACACACACACATATATGCATATGTGTATGTTATCACACATCTGCGTCTATCTATATGCTTCTCGCTCTCTCTCTACATGTATGTGTGTATATATATATATATATATATATATATATTATATAGCTGAAATTTACAGGACAAAAGACGAAGACTGATGGATGAACAGCAAGCAGGTGTGTTAGTTTGACGCTTAGGAGAGGGAAAAAATCTTTTACGTTTCGAGCCTATGCAGAAAGGAATAAGAGAAAATATACAGAGAAAGAATAAAAAAAGAGAGAGAATTGAGACAACTTGTGGATTTAGCGGTCGTCACAGTGAATTAGCGAGTTTACAATATCGAAAGATGAACAGACAGAAAACACGGAATTAAGAACAGAAACCTAGCCAAACTTTTCGAGGATTTCCTTTCGTCATCTATCCAAACTAATTATTATGCACACACACACACACTCAAACATGCATAAATACATACACATACGTATAAAATCTACATACATACATACATTTAGGTGCCTTTACGGTTACATCCACATGGGCGATTAGCGACATTCCAAGACACGGATTAAGATTTCAACGTTAATCTATTCCCAAGCACTCAGTGGGCTACTTCTACTAAATTATCGCCGAATACTTTGTCTTCGCATTTTTTGAAAATATATTCCGGCATAAAAGCATTTTATACACTCAACATCGCAGCGAACTATGTGAACATTTTTGTGCAGCTGGCAATGATGATGAAGATGATTATTATGCCGACAACGATAATAATGGTGTTGATGTCTGCAGTTGGGATGGTCAATCCCGAATCTGTATTGAACTTCTCTGACCTCCGTTGTCCGCAAAGAATATGTTAGGGTTTAAGAATCGCTATTGTTCGTGACTCGCCAAGGTCCAGTGTATGTGCGCGCGCGTGTGTATGTGTGTGTGTGTGTGTTGGTGTGTGTGTGTTGTGTGTGTGTTGTGTTTGTATATGTGTATGTACATATACGTGTGTGTATCGGTGGACGCTCGTTTCAGTGTATGCGAACGTGTGTTTGAGTTACTGTAATGTGTATATATGCATCTGCGTGCGTGTATGTATGCGTGTGTGTGTGTGTGTGTGTGTGTGTGTGTGTGAGTTATCTGTGTGTGTGAGTTGGCCTTCTTTCCCTTCCTCTGTATCTATTCCATTCCATTCTAGCGCTGCCGTGTCTTTTGACCATTTTATTTGTTCAAACATTCAATGGCATCATTGATGAAATATGAGGAATTCACTTGATGGAACTGAAGAACGCCAATGTAAAAGAAGCGTCCAAAGTAGGAAAGCGAAGAAGTCTCCATAATTACCAACCTATCACATGATACCAAAATAATTCCGATTTCAACATTATCTAAAGAATTTATTATTTCCAAGTTCTTTCGTTTTATTTATTGGCACGAAGAAGGAGACGAAGGAGATGAAGAAGGAGATGATGCGGACGAAAAGAAGAAAAAAAAAAAGATGAACGAGAAGAGAGGATGATAAAGAAGAAAGAAGAGAAGTGAAAATGAAGGAAAGGAGAAGAGAAAAAGGAAAAATGAGGACCTTAATTGGAAGAAGAGAGAAGAATAAGAATAAAAAGAAGAAGACGGAAGAATAAGAATAAAAAGAAGATGAAAAAGGAAAAGAAGAAGAAGAGGGAAGAAAAAGAAAAAGAAGAGGGAAGAAAAAAAGAAGAGGGAAGAAAAAGAAAAAGAAGAAGAAGAAGAAGAAGAAGAAGAAGAGGGAATAAGAAGAAAAAGAAGAAGAAGAAAAAGAAGAGGGAAGGAAAAGAAGAAGAAGAAGAGGACGAAGAAGAATTCTCACATTTACGTTAATCTGACGGAAGTGGCAACAATCGAACATGGCGTCTTCAAATTACTACTTGATATAAAATGTCTTTCGCTCTGGCTCCACTCGTCTACAACCTGCTCTATGCATGATTGATGTTTCAACGGGTTTCTTAAGAGAATTTCTAAGGACTACAAGATTACGGTGATTATAAGAGAGAATTGTTGATAGCGCAGGAGTATAATTACTTGACAATCATAGCCCCAAAATCACACCGAATCGTTTTAAAAACTGGAAGGCCACAAAGATGAAATAAGCCCCAGTAGAACACGTTTTCTCACAGGGTTCTTATTGATGACATTTGGCTAAAAAATATCAAAAGAATGGCACACAATATTTCTGTTATTTCTGTAAATATAACAACAGGTTTGCACAGCACGAAAATTATATCCAAGGCATCACACACACACACACAAAATACAACTAGAAAATACAGCAAAATATTATTTGGACCCACCAGGCTCTCGCTTGATTTTCCACAAATAACAACTCACGTTTGCTTAGAAGATATGTAGAATTTCAGAATGCCAATTGAGAGCCAACCTCCCTCAAATGATACGACACATACAGGGAGGTTGCTTTTTATCTTTTACGTGTTCTCAATCATTAGACTGTGGCCATGCTGAGGCACCATGTTGAAGAACTTTTGGTCAAATGAAACAATCACAGTATTTATTCTGATTTTAAGCCTCGTACTTATTCTATCTTTCTCTTTTGCCGAACTGCTAAGTTACGGGGATGTAAGCACATCAACATCGGTTGTCAAGCGGTGGTGGGGTGGACAAACAAATACACAAAGGCACCCACCAACCCACACACACCATCTCTGATGAAGGGATATTATTAATTAATATCCTAGAAACAGCTGTAAGACCTATCTATAAATGCTCTAATATCTATACAGCCTTGTTTTTTATATTATTACGCAACAATTCTTATATATATATATATATATATATATATATGTATATATATATATATATATGTATATATATATATATATATATATGGATATATATATATAGATATATATATGTATATAGATATATATTATATATGGTATATATATATATTATATATTGTATATATATACATATGTTATATATATATATATGTATATATATATATATATAGATATATAGATATATATATATATATATATATATATATATATATATATATATATGTATATATATATATATATATATATAGGTATATATATATATATTATAATATATATAATATAGATGTATATATATATATATATATATATATTATATATAGATATATATATGTATGTTATATATATATATATATATAATAGATATAGTATGTATATATATATATATACATATGATATATATAATATATGTAATATATATATATATATATAATAGATATATATATATGTATATCTATATATATAATGATATATATATATATATACTATATATATATATATATATATATATGTATATATATATATATATATAGTATATATATATATATAATATATATATATATATATATACACAGAGACAGAGAGAAAGAGAGAGGAGAGACAGAGAGATAAGACAGGCTTTCAGTTTCCGTCAACCAAATCCACTCGCAAGGGTTTGATCAGCCCACGGCTTTAGTTGAAAACACATATCCAAGATGCCATGCAGTGCGACTGAGCCCAGAACCATGAGGTCGGGAACCAAGCATCTTACCACACAGCTACGCCTTATCAATCTCTTTAAAGCTAAGCACTTTGGAAAACGCCCAAGTCCACTTCGCCCTTCATGTTTTCGAGGTCAATAAAAAATGGAGCAGTTGCACACTGGGGTCGACGTAATTGTCTTACCCCTCACCTGAAATTGCTGGCAATGTGCCAAAATTTTAAAACTAATAATTAGACATTGTTTTCATGATAAGGAAACATGTGGATGATAACATGCTAGAAATAGCAGCCAAGTTGTCTTTAATGCAAACTTTTGCAGTCCTAAAAGGAAAAGCTCGTTGGGGATAGAGTTTCCTGATTACTTTCATAAAAATTTGCTCAAACTTTTTAAAAGATTATCGCATTAATCTAGAATTTTCAAATTAAAGTGATAGCATGCTACTTCGTAACATTTTTATACCCAGAACAAGAGTATGGTCAGGAAATGTTCATTTCTAATCGAATGCCAGCGGTTTCTGTTACCGATTAACATGTATAACTTTGATTGTTCACCCAAGGTTAAAGGGAAAATACGAATGACTATGCTAGAGGTTGGTAAAACTCATGAGGGTCGGGTTCCCGGTTTCCATGGCGCATATATTTCCCCCCCTGGACGGGACGCCGATGCATTGCAGGTTTACTCACTTCTGCCAGCTGAGCGAAACGAAGCAACGTGTCGCTCGCTCCAAGTATCGAAACCAGAATCTTATGATCATGATTCTAACACCCTAACCACTAAACTACGCGCCTTCACTTATTGGAAGCAAATTCATTAATCTTCTGGAGCTTCTTAATGTTTCTTAGTACACGATTGAAGTATCCTTTGCACAAGCGGCAAGGAATTGTATTTGTACAGCATTTTCTTGCTTGTGTGTGTGTGTGGGGGGGGGTTAACGAAACTCTACTGACAGAATTGAAGAATTCCTACCCAAAATAATATTAGATCCCTTCAATGAAATTGCGAAGCTTTCAGAACGTTGATTTAAAGTACTTTTCAAGGCGTTAGATTGGCAGAAATTTTAGAGGGTAAGACGAAATATTTTTTTAAATAGTTACTTCGGACCTTTGCCGAAGGAAATATCTTAAAGGCTGTCCGGCAGCAATGATACTGGTGCAAACCTGTATCGGCCCAAGTCGATAACATTTCTCTTGAATGAGCATCATTGTGGGTAAAGACTGTAAACTTGTACACGTAGATATCTAGCAGTATTCCTTAGAAAATCTTGCCCAAGCCTTTGTGAACTAGTACTGATTTAATATCAACCTTCACTGACGGAGTCGTTTAGACAAAAGGCGTCCATTAAATATCAAATAAAACTCTTTGAGTCTGCATGTTAATGTACCATTCCTTTGCATAAGACTTTTTTGCATTTAAAATATGTCTCGTCTGAAAATATAATTTTAATGCAATGCCTGCTTAGAATCCTTTTTTTAGACAGTTACATCTCATCGATCATCTTCTGGGTATGAGGGGGGATTTTTTGCTTTGATTTTTTGCCATAGAATATGATTAATTCTAATTTCTGTGTAAGAGTCTTTCGTAGAATCGATCTGAGGAACTACTTGCAGATTTTCTCTGATAGATATAATTCTTCGACTGTAGGTGAACTCGCTAAATGCGGAGAGGGGATAAATGTAATTAAATTTAGATTATCGAATTTCATTAATGCGTGCAGAGAATTAAAAATTCCACAATGGCCAACAGTTGTAACTGTTGAAGGAGCAAGACGATTTTAACATTATTTCCTAATCTGCCAAAAACATTTCAAGATATGATGCAAAATTTCAGTGATTTATTTTGGAACAAGAATTAACAGCAAATATATAAATACAATTGTATTTTCTCAATCAGTACTATAGCCAAACACATCCCAAAAGGAAAAAACGCGCTCACACACACGTTTTTTCTTATGCACACTCACACATGTACATAATTGTTTGTCACAGGCAATATTATCTGATTCGTCCAAAAGCACGAAGAACTGAATAATGCCAATCTTCAATTTGTTCTTCCAGTAAGCCTGCAGTAATAAATTTTTTTAAGTGCCGTCCATCTTACAAGCAGTTTCGAATCAAAAATATTTGATGATGAAGGGATTCCGTTATTAAGAAATTCTCGTAAATGATTGATGCTTCAAATACTCGCATCGCAAGCGACAAATGCTGCCAACTGCAGTCCTAATATTATTGTTTTGTTGCCGAGGAAAACTGCTTTGAGAGTTTGTTGTGAATTTCATTTTATTACAGCTCGCTGTGTTTTAATGTTCAGCTGAAGTACGATGCTTTGTTAATGCCGTTTTGTGAGCTCATATTTCACCTCTGCAAACTTTACAGTAAGAGTAACTAGAGTTTATTTCTCTCATCACAGTTTGTAAATTGTGGAACGTAGGAATTTTTCAGATATTTTATCATATTTTTCACACATTCTGCACCGTATATAGCTGAACACAATTACTGAATCGAGGTACCATATGGTTGAGATTTTGACAAACTTTGATTATAAGTCGTGACTCAATTTCTCCGAACGAACATATTCAAAAGCTTGGCAATTTAAAGACGCGAGAGGGAATTTGCTGCCAACAAGTTTCGACTGCTTTATTATACCTCTATGTGGTCCCACGATCTGCATGGCATAGCAGTCAATTCATGCCGTCTAGATTTGTCAATAAATTTTACTTATTGGCCAAGCTACCTTGAATAAATATACACATGCACACACTCACATATGTATATATACACACAGTCATGCGTAGAATAAATTTCATTCTACTTAGCCGTTTATGTGGAATAAAATGAAATATATAACTAATGTGATTCTTGCAGGTAAATCTAGTAATGTTGGGTGGGTAGGTACAATGTAAGAGAAATAAATGGGTTGGTCATGGCACGAAAACTTTAGGTATCTGAATTATGTTTAAAGCCTGCAGCTATATACATAATTCAGTGAACGCTAGTCGATCACCCACGACCTAACTTAAATTGTGATCATATCCAACCACCGCTTTGCGCCAATGCTTCGTTTTATACACACACACACATATATATATAAATATATATATATATGTATGTATATATATATATATATATATATATATAATAAAATATTAGGGAATAAATCCACACTTACAGGGAAAAATCAGATTTAGGATTGAATCCAATTTTATAGTAAAATATTATATTATATTAAATTAGAGATAAAACCACTATTAGGCAAATCATACAATGAAAAACTCAAGCCAATACATAAGATTAATTAATTTATATTATTTAAATATATATAAAAATTATTAAAAACGATAATTAATATAACACTACGATCGCTTCATGGCTGTTCAATTCTTAAAATTTTCGAGTTACAGTCATCTTCAGGTGGTTTACATATTTAAACCACCTGAAGAATGACTGTAACTCGAAATTTTTAAGAATTGAACAGCCATGAAAAGATCGTAGTGTTATCTAATTTAATATAATATATATATATATATATATATAACTATGCGTGTGTGCCTTTGTGTGTCTGTTTGTCCCTCATCACAGCTTGACAATAAGCGTTGATATACTTACGTACCCAATAACTTAACAGTGTGACAAAAGACCGATCGAATACGGACAAGAATTAACAAAATTAATTCCTAGGGTCGATTTGTTCGACTAAAAACCTTGAACGCTCTGCTCCAGCATAGCCACAGTCAAAACACTGAAACGAGTAAACGAATAAAAGAATGTGTGTGCGTCTGTAATATATATATATATATATGCAGATGTATATAAGTACATGTGTATACACAAACACAATCACGCACACATATACATACATATTTGTGTGTACATGTTTATATAATTGTGTTGTAAACCATTTCGAGTGTTTATTCACCTATTATAACTACACGTTACAATAGGCATACTTATAGAGATGTTTATATATACATAATGATCGGATTGTTCCTCTCGTTAATTACTGGCAATTAATTATAACATCACCATAAACACATGCACTGATAACCACAAACACACACTCGCATGTATATATGTATACATATATATATATATATATCTATATGTATATAAATACATATATATATATGTATATATATATATATATATGCATGTATATAAATACATATGCTTATATATATATACACAAACACACACATATATATATGGATATATAGGCATATATACGTGTATAAATATACACAAACACACACACATATATATGGATATATAGGCATATATACGTGTATAAATATACACAAACACACACACACATATATATATATATATATATATATACACACACACACAGAGGAAATGAGAGACAACAAATGCGTGAGTGACTATACACAAACATATCTATCGATATACGTGTTTGCAAGTATGTATGTATGTACGTATGTATCTACGCATCTCTGTTAGTAAATTATATATATCTACATCCTAGAGTTTGTGTGCTTCTGTGTGGTGAATTGCTGTTTGAGCGTTCACACTCGTCAACGTATGTCTCTGTAAAAATAATTGGGAAGAAAGAAAAAAACCATGTTCGCAGAAGAAAAACAAACTAATGTATGGAAACGGATACCTTGAGGCTAATATATTTAGTGACTCACGACTTTCCTTGTTTAAATTGAAGAAAAATCATCTTTAATTAAATTGGTACATGAAAAACCTTCACAGGAAAATAGATTTTATCGATCCTAAAAACGACATTTTGGAGACGTGCGATGTGACTTTATGTACGTTTCTAAGTATATCCGTACGAGCGTACTTATGTATGTATATACGCATGTATGTATGTATGTATATACCTATGTATGTATGTATGTATGTGTGTATGTATGTATTATGTATTGTACGTATGCAGGTACGAATGTCTGTTTGTATGAACTTATAATTATATGAATGTATGTATGTATATACGCATGTATGTATGTATGTATGTATATACATATGTATGTATGCATGCATGCGTGTATACATGCATGCACATGTTTATGTATGCGCATGTATGTCTGTATGATTGTATGTGTCTACGAACGTATGTGTATATGTGAGTTTATATGCGCGAATTAATGTATATATAGATATATACGTACATATACATGGTGCGTACATACAAAAAATATATACGCTGATAACATCATTTATTTACACACACTTAGATACAAATACATGTTACACTTAATAAAGTACTTTATATACCTTCCCTCTTTCAGCAATACATATATACAAGCATATATACTTTATATATATATATATATATATATATATGTATATATATATATATATATATATATATATATATACGCATATATATATATACACACATACATATATATATACGTACGTATATATATATATATATATATATATATGTGTGTGTGTGTGTGTGTGAGTATATATATATTCATATACACACACACATATATGTGTGTGTGTGAGTATATATATTCATACACACACAGACACACACACACACACACATATATATATATATATATATATATATATATATATGACCTATTCCTATATAAGCATGTGTGTATGTTGTCACGATGAAATAAATGACATTTTATAAATCAAAATTTCATGTTTACAAACGTAACATATTTTTAGTCGATTTCTTTTCAAACTATCCGACATATCTACAATACTAATACTTTTTGTCTCTTACCATATATATATATTTATATTTAATGGTTGCTTGTATATTTAGTTATGTTAAAAGCAATTTTGCATACATCTGACTTGTTACTCTAAATATTTTTTTAGCGTAGAAATTGATTAGTCGTAAACAAGTATATTATTGACGGTGTTTCCGCAGATTTGGACTGTCAAGCCATCGTCCAACTACAAGGATAATACACACACACACACACATATATGTGTGTGTGTGTGAGGTGTTAATGTGTATGTGTGCATGTGTGTATGAGTATATTTTGCTAAGCATATCTTCTTAGACATGTCTTTAATCTCTGTATCTATGTGGCTAGCTAGCTGTCTATACACACATACACTCATGTTTATACACAATGTCGCATTATATATATTTGTTATTGCCCACAGGGGGCTAGACTTAGAGGAGACAAACAAGGACAGACAAATGGGATTAAAATCAATTACAACGACACCAGTGCGTAACTGGTACTTATTTAATCGACCCCGAAAGGATGAATGGCAAAGTCGACAATGGCGGAATGTGAACTCAGAACGTAACGGCAGATGAAATACCTATTTCTTTACTACCCACAAGGGGCTAAACACAGAGAGGACAAACAAGGACAGACAAACGGACTGGGTCGATTATGTCGACCCCAGTGCGTAATTGGTAAAGACTCCGCCGGTTACGACGACGAGGGTCCCAGCTGATACGATCAACGGAACAGCTTGCTCGTGAAATTAACGTGCAAATGGCTGAGCATTCCACAGACACGTGTACCCTTAACGTAGTTCTCGGGGATAATCAGCGTGACAAGGCTGACCCTTTGAAATACAAGTACAACTCATTTTTGCCAGCTGAGTGGACTGGAGCAACGTGAAATAAAGTGTCTTGCTCAAGGACACAACGCGTCGCCGGGAATCGAACTCACAACCTTACGATCATGAGCCGAATGCCCTAACCACTAAGCCACGTGCCCTCGCGTAATTGGTACTTAATTTATCGACCCCGAAAGGATGGAAGACAAAGTCGATCTCGACGGAATTTGAACTCACAACGTAAAGACAGACGAAATACTGCTAAGCATTTCGCCCATCGTGCTAACGTTTCTGCCAGCTCTCTGCCCTATCATATTTATTATTACCACCACTATAATCCATTCGTTATCTTTACTCATTTTTTCTGCTTCTCCTCCTCCTCCATCTTTTTCCTTCGCTTTCTTCCCTGCATCACTGACCATACCAATCCGAGCATATGTTACCGAGATCCGCATTTTCTATCCATCCTTATGGTCTGGGACCATTTCGTTATCCATCATTTCCATTTAGTTCCTAATATCTAAACCGATTCTCTTTACTCCGAAAACACTCGTAGTATTCACCGATCACCATGGTCACAGCTTTACACACGGTAAAATCCGCCACAGATGCATAACATGTATTTCTCCATACCAAATAGCGTTTCATTCCACCAGTTTATTGTAGGTATCATTCAATTAAGTAAAGAACAAACATGTCCCCTGAAGCCAACACGAACGTCTTTCATGGACGTGACGGAATTTTCTTCCTGCAGCTCTCCTTCATATTATTTCACGAGATAACAATTCCCGCATCTTTGCTGCAAGAAAAGTCATTCTTGCCGTGAAAAGTGACTCCATTTTAGTATTTTAATGATATTTTCTTAGTAATGACAATATTTTTCTCCCAGTCAAGACTACCATAATTTCTCAGCCCTCCTTATTGACGGATCAGCTCTGACGCTGACTAAACTTCGAGTATGTCATATCCACAGTCAAGTCGTATACTTTGAATTTTCTTTTATTAATACAACTTGATTTCCTTATATAATATCATTCATACATGGTTTTTAGTATAAGTTATTATATAACGCAGCTTGATATGTCTTTCGACCTATTGTATGCAGTATATATTATTAAACATATATGCGAGCTTGTGTGTGTCTGTTTGTTCCTTGTCCGTTTTGAGCGTGTATATATGCCGTGTGAATGCGGACACACACACGCTCGCATATATATGGTTATATGTATATGCATACATATATGTATCTATTTCTCTCTATCTATCTATCTATCTATCTATCATCTATCTATCTATCTATCTATCTATCTATATATATATATATATATTATATATATATATATATATATATTATATATATAGAGAGAGAGAGAGAGATATAGTTGTGTGTGTGTATGTCTGGTGGTGCGTGGCTTAGTGATTAGGGTGTTAATTTCAGGATCGTAACGTTGTGGTTTCGATTACTGAACCGGGCGATTCGTTGTGTTCTTGAGGAAAACACTCCATTTTCACGTTGCTCCAGTCCACTCAGCTGGCAAAAATGAGTAATCCTGCGACGGAA
Source organism: Octopus sinensis (assembly GCF_006345805.1). Classification (NCBI taxonomy): domain Eukaryota; kingdom Metazoa; phylum Mollusca; class Cephalopoda; order Octopoda; family Octopodidae; genus Octopus; species Octopus sinensis. The sequence continues at coordinate 13,680 of NW_021834097.1, read as the reverse complement.
CGGCGTCCCATCCAGGTGGGGAATTTCTACGCCACTGAAGCCGGGAAATCGGCCCTTATGATCCTGACATGGCTCGAGAAGGAACATCTATTATATATATATATATATATATATATTACCTTGATCACATTGACCGACCAGTCCGTCAGGCGTCCATTTGACACCACTGGTCACAGCACGCTGTCCACTCCTCTCTGGATCGCGCCTTTCTTATCCACGTGATCCCAATCGTCCTCCTGAAATCGTAACTCCACCGTCGTGGAGGCCTTCCGGGTGGTCGTTTCCGCTCGCGCGGGTACCACTCGACAACTGCGCGGGTCCACCGATTATCGGTGTGCCGGGCGACGTGTCCAGTCCATCTAAACTTTAGAAGTTTATATATAAGATTAATCAGCCGAAATTGCGAGAATGATCCGGTTCTTGACTGAAGATTGAAGGCTTCGAATGTCCCGTCCGTGTTTTTTGTGTCATCTTCTAAATGTTTCACGTTCTCGTCCCAGTTTGTATTTTTTTACTTTTATATATATATACATATAACTGTTTCTGAGTGAAATGCAAGTCGTAATACTGTCGAGAGTCTGCTAAAGTTTTCAATGGTAAAGTATGGCATTATTCTACACAACTTTTCTAAACAGTCTCGATGGGAATGGATCCTGGGAGTCAGTTATAGGATTGTAAGAATTATACATAATATATAGCCTGACATTCACGTGTTTTGGATGTGAAATGTAGTATAATATACGTTACGTTGGAAAAATTGCAATGAGGATTTCCAGTCTATTGTATGGATATTAAATAGACGACTTAGAGAGCATTTTGTTTTAGTTCTGTTCCAACTTCCAATGAAAATCGTATCAATATGTCTGTGAGTCACTTGTCAATATGTCTGTATTTTAAAAATAACTTTGACTGCATATTTAAACGAACAGTTTGTGATCTTAAGATTAATTAAAATTAAAAAGTCTTTCGCCAAGATTAAATATCCTTTCGCTGAAATTATCTGTATGTTTAGCTTATCACTGGTTGATAAATCGCAAATGATGATAAAATCGTTAATTCTCTCGTCTTTCTGTTTTCATGTTTACTTTGAAAGGTCGTTGGCATTCTTTTCCTCGTTTCGGAATGATAAACTCTGGTTGTGCTCAGTGGTTCTTCAAATTTTTCGCATTCCTAGCTGTATAATGATGTTATTCTTATAATAAAAATCGGGGATATTTTCGGTTTGAACGGCAGTTTTTTCTAGCGGTGTCCTATGAAATTGTCACCCATAATTATGACCCTAGAATCGATCTATTGCATTTCAATCTCATTTAGGGTTTGGGTTAGTTAAATAAACCCAATCTGTTTCTTAAACGAGGGACATATTCATACGGCACAGAATGCTTTTTAACTCAATAGACGTCACTGATTGGTTGAAATTGCAGAAATTGAAGAAAAAACAACAACAAATATCTTACAAACTATAGAATTTCTCAATAAAACCAAGAGAAAAAGATGCTTTACACACACTTTCTACCAGTATACGAAGTTTAAAATTTTCCAGTTACCTAGAAATTGTGTTAAAAACTGCCGTTCAAACCGAAAAGATCCAAAATCGGGCTTGCTTTAGCAGAATATATGCGTCTTTTCAATCGGTGATTTATATCATGAGGCTAAAGGGTGTTATTCGATCATTTTTGTGTCTGAACCATATATTATCTGCCTGGTTATCAATAGGTTATTTAGATAAACTATTTTTCATGTTGGGTGTGATTCTGTTGTCATTATTCAGTGTATTACGCTTGAATGACTTCGCGTATCTGTGGCCAATGTGTGTAGCCAAGATAGTGAAACAATTTTGTTGTATTAGTTTTGTCATTTAGAAGCAAATTGAGACAAATTGTTTTATTATTCTACTTCGTGTTTTCTCTGTAATTGTTTCAGCAAGTTGTCCAGGGTTTGAAAGTGATGCAAACCTCATCCTTGTCTTTCTTTTTCTTTGGCGTCATTATTATAATATGAGGTATTTTGTGGAATTTGTTTTTTGTTTGACGTTAAGTACATACGTTCTTAGATGCGAACTCACTTCTGGGAAATAATGGAAAATGGGGCAGAATCGTTTTTTTTATGTATATGAACTCTTCCACTGGATTATTCTATTTGTTATGAAGGCGGCGAGCTGGCAGAAACGTTAGCACGCCGGGCGAAAGGCGTAGCCGTATTTCGTCTGCCGTTACGTTGTGGGTTCAAATTCCGCCGAGGTCGACTTTGCCTTTCATCCTTTCGGGGTCGATAAATTAAGTACCAGTTAAGCACTGGGGTCGATATAATCGACTTATTCCGTTTGTCTGTCTTTGTTTGTCCCCTCTATGTTTAGCCCGGCCGCAGATGTTTAAAGTGTCGCAGGCGGCGAGCTGGCAGAAACATTAGCACGCCGGGCGAAATGCTGAGCAGTATTTCGTCTACCGCTACTTTGCGAGTTCAAATTCCGCCGAGGTCGACTTTGCCTTTCATCCTTTCGGGGTCGATTAAATAAGTACCAGTTAAGCACTGGGGTCGATATAATCGGCTTAATCGCTTTGTCTGTCCTTGTTTGTTCCATCTGTGTTTAGCCCCTTGTGAGCAATAAAGAAATAAGATGTTTAAAGTGTTGCTTAAATCCATTTCGAGAGTACCTATTTTTTTAATATTAACTTGGCGTGTCAAAGCTAACCCATTGTCTCGATATAACGCTATCAGTAATTTATTAATTACAGCATCTAAATTGTATAACTCAACAATTTAGCACTTCTCAGCGCTAATTGAGGAACTGCTACTGTATTCAAATTAATCACAAGACATCGTCATACTAATAGCTCGTTTCATAACGTCGACAAGTTCTGTTCCAACCAAACCGAATTTTCAACATTTCTTATTCTTTCGGCATTCTTTCTATGAGACGATGTTATTGTGTCAGCAGTTATTTCTGGGTAAATGTTGCGGTATTCTTAGGAAGTGTTTCGAGCGGGATATGTAAATCATATATATATTGGAAATTAGAATTATTTACTACTAAAACATAATCCGATGTATTAAATTTTATGCTGTGTGGTAAGTAGCTTGCTTACGAACCACATGGTTCCGGGTTCAGTCCCACTGCGTGGCACCTTGGGCAAATGTCTTCTACTATAGGCTCGGGCCGACCAAAGACTTGTGAGTGGATTTGGTAGACAGAAACTGAAAGAAGCCTGTCGTATATATGTATATTTATATGTGTATCTTTGCGTGTGTGTTTGCCCCCCCCCCCCAACAACATCGCTTGACAACCGATGCTGGTGTGTTTACGTCCCCGTAACTTAGCGGTTCGGCAAAAATGACCGATAGAATAAGTACTAGGCTTACAAAGAATAAGTCTTGAGGTCGATTTCCTCGACTAAAGGCGGTGCTCCAGCATGGCCACAGTCAAATGACTGAAACAAGTAAATGATTAAACGAGTAACAATTTGTGTGTGTGTTTTTCTGTGTGTCTGATTATCTTTTAATCCAGCAACTTAGCATTCTGCTTCTCTGTGTTTCTAACTTCTCTGTCTATCTGTCTGTCTCTTAGACTTTGTGTCTGATTGTCGGTCTCCCTTCTATCCATCAAGACGAAGAAAAAGAGTGTACTGAGAAGTGGAATCAAGTGCTAATGGAAACTGAAAACAATTTCACAATCCCCATTTGTTGTTTCGCCGCTCCCGATTGTGGGACAAGAATTGAAACAAAAGGAAACATTAGAGAAACAATGGAAGGCAAGCAAAATATTACAGAAAATCGATATCGAACACTGATATGGTGCAGCGTATTCACAGCTTTGCTTATAAAAGGTTCTTTTAGGACGATCCATATAAACGGCAGAAATGGATATAAACATGTCAGGAATATTAGATAAATTCATTTTCCGTCGACAAAGGAAGACGGAAGAGAAAGGAGAAGAGAAGATGTCTGTGTGTATGTGCCTTTATGGGAAGTAAAAATAGCGAATATACACAAACACCTTCACACACAAATAAACACACTCATGCCCGCAAATATGTGTGCGTGTGCGTGAGCGCGTGTGTGTGTGTGTGTGTGTGTGTGCGCGCGTCCGCGTGTGCGAGTGCGCGTGTGCGTATGTGTGTGTATTTATGGTATATTGTGTAGCTTTGTGTGGAGCTCATCCTTTGAGCTAAATGTCTTCGACATTCGTGAATAGCACTGTCCTACCCGGCGCTTGGAACTTTTCGGTTTGAACGGCAGTTTTTTAAAATAATTTCCAAGTAACTAAACACTTTTAAACTTCGTATACTGGTAGAATGTGTTTATACAACATCTTTTTCTCTTGCCTTTATTAAGAAAATTCTATAGTGTGTAAGATATTTGTTGTTTTTTTTCTTCAATTTCTGCAATTTCAACTAATCAATGACGTCTATTGAGGTGAACACATTCTGTGCCGTATGAATATGTCGCTCGTTTAAGAAACAGATTGGGTTTATTTACGTTTGTGAAGAAAAAAGATACCCTTCCCCCACCCCTAACTAACACTAACGAACCCTAACCCTAAAACAGATTTAAATGCAATAGATAGGTACTAGGGTCATAATTATGGGTGACAATTTCATATGACACCGCTAGAAAAACTGCCGTTCAAACCGAAAACATCCCGGCGCTTTTATACGCAAACGAAACGTAGACTACAACGAAAGGGACAAAACATCGATTGTCTACGACGCAAGGGGACATGGGAAGATCCAAAGTAGGAATATCATTAAGGGAGCTGTTACGACCTGGTGGCCATAACCCGAGTTTATACAACCAACAAAAATGGGGTGAACCGAAAACAACAAAACACCATGAAGTTTTTTTTATAAAATATTAACAATTCTTAGCAAAAAAAAAAACAGCCTACATACAAAACAAATATATTCGAACAAATAAAAATTAATGCTACACTAGACACGCAGTGAAAATATTTATAAAGGTAATATATATATATAGTTCAGAAATTCGAACTCAGAAACCCGGCTTCACCAACTTGATTTCACAAACTTAGATTCGTAACAAATTCGGTGTTCAACCTTGTATTTCGAACATTGGAATGTCATAAAATCTGTCTTCACAAAATCGGGGATCAAAAATTATGGATTCCGAAAATTTGGATTTCATAAAATCTCGCTTCACAAATTCGGTTTTCGAACCTTGGACCTAAACATAAATAAATCTAATGTCAAAGCAACCATTTAAACTAAAAGTTCATGACACAAAACGGCTGCCAGACTACATCAATAATTATAATTAAAAAATTAAATTGTCAAACAAAAAATCTTGGTTGCTTTAAATTCTCACAAAATTTCTTCATAAAAAACTTGCTGAGTAACCATTATACAAAATTTCCTGTTAGTTGTCTAATACAAAAATTTTGCTTCATGAAAAATTAATTCATACATCATCTAGCTATTTATATAAATTTTAACATTTATTTTAACAGAAAATAGCTAGAAAAATTACTAAAAAGCTGCCACAAATGCAGGGATCGACAATCACACAAATATTATAACATAACATATCTTAAGAGACTTTTTGTACTCACCTAAATGTGACACAGAAATTATTTAAAATCCGGCAAGAAAAGAGTCCTGGCGAGTTCCTGGCGCGTAAAATAAATCCATAAATGCCTAACACAAAATACATAAACTAAACAAGCAATAGTAGTTTCCAGTATTCAACTGAACGACTTTGACTCACAGAGAAAAATTGTACATAAAACTGGTACGGGTACAATTACGAATTTTTAGTTTCGCAGTTTTGGCTAATAACACCTAGCTCCCCCTATTTTGACAGTGGACTTAACATTATACGTTAAACGTTTTAGAGGTGGCGAACTGGCAGAGTGGTTAGCACGCCGGACGAAAATGTGTAGTCGTATTTTGTCTGTCGTGACGTTGTGAGTTCAAATTCCGCCGAGGTCAGCTTTGCCTTTCATCTTTTCCTGGTCGATTAAATAAGTCCCAGTTACGCACTGGGGTCGATATAATCGACTTAATCCGATTGTCTGTCCTTCTTTGTCCCCTCTGTGTTTAGTCCCTTGTGGGTAATAAAGAAATAGGTATTTCGTCTGTCGTTACGTTGTGAGTTCAAATTCCGCCGAGGTCGACTTTGCCTTTCATCTTTTCCTGATCGATTAAATAAGTACCAGTTACGCACTGGAGTAGATGTAATCAACTTAATCCGATTGTCTGTCCTTCTTTGTCGCCTCTGTGTTTAGGCCCTTGTGGATAGTAAAGAAATATATACATTAAACGTTTTTATCATTTTCATAATTTCCTAACAGAGCACATTCGAAATGCTATAATTTCGAATATGTTCTGAATATACAAGTTTTGCTGGGCCGGACATGTCGCAAGGTTCAGAGACAACAATTGCCATGGGACAACCAAGAGATCGAAGATGGTAAGTTGGAAGGCGTCCATGACGGTGGGAAGACAATTTAGTTAAGCAATTTCGGTCAATACTGAAAAGAACGAAGCAATCGAGACAGAATTGAAAGAATTGGGAGACCAACGAAAAAAAAAAAACAACCAGAAATTTCATTATCTTCGTGCGCTCAGGACAGTAGATTTGTTTCAAGAAAAATAAGAAACTTCATGTGAGCAATGAAATATGGAACGACTATAGGGAGGTGGCTGCAGATTTACCAAAGTGCCAAGAATTCTTTCCCATCCAAGTTACGAGAAAACCGATATTATAAGGTGGTGTGAAATAAAGTAAGTGGTGAAACTAGTCGAGTTAACGGTTCCTCTTGATGATAACATGGACGCCACTGAAATTGGTTAAAAAGAGACGATGAATGATTGCTAGAAGAATATTGAGCTTTATTTGATAACCAGTTGATCTAGAAAGCGGAGGCCCTCATATCTGTACATTGATACCGTCGAGAGGTAGCTCCGAAACGACGCACATTCTTTCCTGATGACCCCATACACTTGCTGGCTTCCGGCATGCGAAGTTTTCGACCGGTAGCACCTGCGTCTGCATGTCGTTTCAAAGCGTCTATATACATACATACACATACACGCAAACGCACACACACACACGCATATATATATATATACATATATACATATATATATATAGAGAGAGAGAGAGATTCGGGGTGAGTACTTGATAATTATACCCGGAGTGGACCCACTCCGGGTATCTTTGAAGGTTGTCTTCTTTACGTTTCGAGTCCACGCTCTTCAACGGAAAGGAATAAGCGGAAATAAACAATGTGTGTATATATATATATATATATATATATATATATATATATAGTGAGAAAGAAATGGGGATATTTACTACTGATATACATACATTCATATATACATATGTGTGTGTGTGTATTTATGTATTATTCTTGAGCAAATTTAATATCGATAATGACTTGGAATTTTCGGTCGCCTAAGCCATCATGGAAATCATTGTAAAGACTAACCGTCTGACAAAATAATAAATTTATTCTCTACAAAAGTATGGAGTAACCCTTTAGGTTAATTTTGCATTACTATTATAACTGAAACACACACACACACACACACACACACACACACATAGAAGTATGGATGTGTGGATGCACATTTGCATGTATGTGTGCATGCACTTTAATGCAATGCACTGCTCTGCTACTAATCACGCTCGTATATAACCTCATAATTAAAAATATAATACTTGAGCCGCCATATTCATTCAAGCGTTGACATTTCCACTAATTATAATTTGTCATCAACAAGTAGTCATACGCTAATCAAAACATACCAAGCCCAACCTAACGTTTTTATTTTAATATTTTTTTCTCTTTTTACGTTTTCTCTTTTTTCTGTTACTGAATCAGTGATATTCACCCCCTCCACCGTCTATCCCGACCCCGTCTTCCCATTCACGTCAACAGTGATAATTCTTCCGCCGGGAATGCATAATCCATGTTATAATATTCCCTTCTATCAAACAAAATCACGGTTTTCCTTTCTAAAGAAAACTCTTTTGTTTTCCTTCACGAGTGTCGTCATATCCGTCTCCGAGCAGACAACGCAGACGCCGTCATTTTAATTACTCACACTCTGTTCAGTATTAATTGGCATAATTAACCAGTGTTACAGCAATGCTTTATTATACGAAAAGAGAGACACCCTTTGTATTTCTATGAACGTATTATACACACGTCTTTTGTGTCGGACATGTATTTGTGTCTTACTAGCTACACACGTGTAGTTTATGGCATAATAACTTCTCTCTATCAATCGTTTGGCCTTCTCGATTTACTAAATCCCCCGTCTTTCTTTCTCTCCTTTTCTCCTTCTTTCTCTCCCACTTGTTGCTTTTGATAGAAGCCTGGCGTAGTTCTGACGTCGTTCATGTGATGCTTTGTCTTCCATTTGTGCAGCCTGCGACGTTTCATTTGCATAAGGAGGAAAAGTGTATATACTCGGAGCTTTGCCATGGATCGTTGTACTTGTGGCTGGACACTGATGAGATATACTCTAACACTGCATAACGTCTCTCCTTGTTATGTAATTATTTCGGCATTTTTATGACACACGTGTATGTCCTACAAAACTTTGAATTCCATATATGTTCTCTCTTTATTATTTGTTTAAAGTATACATTTGACTCATACTTGTTTTCGTCATTTGAGTGCGGTCAAGCTGGGGCACCGTCTTGAAAGATT
>NW_021834096.1:15000-20000 GCF_006345805.1 Octopus sinensis | reverse complement strand
AGCCTTATGCATAGCACTCACAGAAACGCATCTGAAACCGGACATAGCAGATGCGGCGGAATACAAACCACAGTATGTTGTACTAGACCGACAGGAGGAAAGAAAGGAGTCATGGAGGAGTTGCTATGTACATCCGTGGGGACCTCACACCCCAGGTCCTTTTGTCATACTCAAACTCGGTGTGTGAGACACTAATTGTACACATAAGGCAACTTGATGTAGTTGTGTGTGCTACATATCGCCCTCCAGATGCCCCAAGTCATATGGGCAAGTTGAGGACTGCCTTTTAAAAATAGAAGAAGTTCTAACCACATTAGAACAACACATAAGTGTACTTCTCATGGGAGACTTCAATCTACCGAATGTCAGATGGCCCGAGGGCCTTTCTCTCCCAGGAATGACAAGATGTGAACGAGGACAGGCGAGGTCCCTCCTGAACCTCACCAAACCCTGTACATGGAGCAAGTAATACTCCAACCAACCAGAGCAGGTAACACACTGGATCTCTGCTTCACAAATAATATGGATCTCATCCATAATGTGAAAGTGACACCGACACTACTCTCGGATCACAACATGGTAGAGCTGACCATGTACGGGCCAAAAGAGAGCACGGACATGCAGCCTACAAGAAACCCTCAGAATCTTTCCAGCTTGAACTTCAATAAGGCAAACTGGAAACAAATTGAGAAAGAGATCCTCAAACAAAACTGGCCTGAATGTCTCTCCTCGCCGGACATCGACATGATACTTCAACAATTCATGTCTGTAATGCAAGCCATATGCTACAAATGTGTCCAGAGAGAAAGGCCACTGTACACAAGAACAAAATCCCCAGAGAGAGGAAAATTTTAATGAGACGGCGTACAAAAATTTCAAATCGCCTAAACAACAAATTGAAAGCAGTGAAAAGTCCCGCCTGAAAATAAAACTGTTGGAAATTGAAAATTGTCTGCAACTCTCCCATGAGAAGGAAAGAGCAGACAAAGAAGCCTGGGCTATAGACAACATAAAAACTAACCCCAGAGCTTTCTACAGGTATGCCAAAGAAACAGCTACGGTGCACTGTAGGATAGGGCCACTCCTTGAAAAGGATGGCACACTCACAGGAAAACCAATGAGGGTAAGTGAAATACTGAATGAACAATTCAAGAGTGTTTTCACTCCACCCCTTGGGCATTTCCAAATCAGCAATCCAACTGACTTCTTTACCACTGCAGATATAGAATCAGAGGCGGCGACGATAAATTACATCGATATAAAGGAAGACGATGTAATAAAGGCTATAGATGAAATGAAACAGACTCAGCTATTGGCCCCGATGGATTCCCGGCAATCCTCCTAAAAGTATGTAAGAGAGTCTTAGCAAGACCACTGCAGTTCCTCTTTCAGAGCTTTCTTGCAGCTGGCAAACTTCCAAGAAAACTGAAGGAAGGTAAAATATGCCCTATTCATAAAGGAGGTAGCAGAGCGGAGGCCAAGAACTACAGACCTATCTCTCTGACCTCACACATCAGCAAGGTCATGGAACGAATAGTCAGAAGGAAACTAATCACCTTCCTTGAAGAAAATAACTTGCTGCCTGACACCCAACATGGTTTCCGACCAGGAAGAAGCTGCTTAACTCAGCTCCTGCAGCACTATGACTGGGTGCTGAAACAACTGCTCAACCACTCAAATGTGGAAGTCATATATCTCGACTTCGCAAAGGCCTTCGATAAAGTCGATCATGGAATGATATGTCACAAACTGCGTGATCTTGGCATAGTTGGAAAACTAGGAGAATGGCTTCACGACTTTCTGAAGAATAGAAGTCAGGTGGTTAGCACGCAAATAGTGAGCGGTGTTCCACAGGGCACTGTTTTGGGACCACTACTGTTCATAATGGCCCTCTCAGACATGCCCTCAGCCACGCGGAGAGCCACGATCACAAGTTATGCAGATGATACAAAAGTTTCACAGGCAATACAGACCCTGAAGACACTAAGCACCTGCAATATGAGCTGGACGAAATATACAAGTGGGCTGAAAAGAATAGCATGCAATTCAATGCTGAAAAGTTTCAAGCTTATACTATCAGCATGCAAAACTGAATGCAATACCCAAGGAATACACTGGACCCGGAGGGATTGCAATCCCAGAGGCACAATCAGTGCGTGACCTGGGTATTCACATGAGTGATGACGCGACCTTTCATGTACATGTTGCTAAACTGACAATGAAATGCAGACGGCTGGCTGGATGGATTCTTAGAACCTTTAGAACAAGAGAACAAGAAACCATGATGGTCCTCTGGAAGACACTTGTCCTAAGCCACTTTGACTATTGCTCTCAGCTATGGTCACCATCCAGTGTCAAGTGATCACAGAACTTGAGGCGATCCAACGAAGCTACACGAAGAAGATAGCCTCTATGCAGAATGTAAGCTACTGGGAAAGACTCAAGAGATTAAAATTATATTCCCTGGAGCGTAGGCGGGAAGAGATATGCCATAATATACATCTGGAAGATCCTGGAGGGAAGTGTCCTGAACTTTGGCATCGAGAGTTACGCAAATGCCAGAACTGGGCGCACTGCGTGGTGCCTAGGACTCCAAACTTGCCATCAAGATGTAGGACAGATTCTGTGATAGCCTGGGCTTCCGAGGCCCACAGCTCTTCAATATCCTCCGAAGAACCTGAGAGACCTGCATGGGGTGGATACAGATGTCTTTAAAATGGAGCTGGATCTCTTCCTGTCAGGTGTCCCAGATGAACCAACTTCACGGCAGGAGGGGCAGATGAGGGCAGCTGCATCGAACTCTCTCATGCACCAAATAGCAGTTGCTAGAAAGCCTCCATGAAGTGAAACCAAGTAGCAACACCAAATGGCGGTGCCCCAGCATGGCCACAGCTCATAAGCTGAAACTAGAATCAATCAATCAATCAATCAATCATACATACATACATACATATATACATACATGGATACATATATACACACATACATATATATATATGCCAACACACATGCATACATACATACTGATGCATACATAAATACTCGTACATACATACATACGTACATACATATATACATACATACATGCATACATGCATATATACATGCATATCAACATATATAAGTATATACAAACATATATACATGCAAACACTATATATATATATATATATATATATATATATAGATATATATATATATATATATATATCAAAAAATACATGCATACGTACGTCCGTACGTACATACATGCATACCTCCATATATACGTACATACATATCTAAATACACACACATAACCATGCACACACATACATGCATACGCATATACACACAGATGTATAAACTTGTGCACAACGCAAGCCATACATATGTATGCACATAGACACACACACACACATATACAGATACATGCGCACATGCATACACACACACACACAAATGTACGATACAACCCGACCCCACACACGTGTATACACACATGCACATATACATATACACAGACATACAGACACTCTTGCATAACACACACCCACTCACACACATGTATGAACTAACTGACATACATACATACATACATACATACGTACATACATACATACCTACATACATACATACATACAGACATACATACATGCATACATACATATGTACATACATACATACATACACACATACATACATACATACATACATACATACATACATACATACATACATACACGCATACATACATACACGCATACATACATACATACATACATACATACATACATACATACATACATACATACATACACGCATACATCCATTCCCTCTGACACAGGCATACACGTATTCTAAGATGCAAATAGCAAAGAAACATTAAATAAATAACGCGAAACAATAAAATTTATTTTCTTTTTCGCTGACTAATGTCAGATTTAAGCAGACACGTTTCTATGTTTGAATGATGATGATGATGGTGATGGTGATGATGATGGTGATGGTGATGATGATGGTGATTGTAGTGTCTCGTCGTCCGAGAAAGACGATTTGGTAATTTCTTGTAGAACGACTTGCACGAATAGTTCGCTTATAGTGATCAAATTTCTGCGCTGTACATTAACTTACTCTTTTTTTACTCTAGGCCAAGGCCCGAAATTTTGAGGGAGCGGGGCCAGTCGATTAGATCGATCCCAGTATGTAACTGGTGCTTAATTTATCGACCCCGAAAGAATGAAAGGCAAAGTCGACCACGGTGGAATTTGAACTCAGAACGTAAAGATAAACGAAATATCACTAAGAATTTCGCCCGGCGTGCTAACGATTCTGCCAGTCCGTTGCCTTCCATCGATGTTGCCTTAACAGGTGCATGGTGCAACATGCGTCAGGTGTTGAAATAATCGCAGAGCATCGGGGGATGGGGTGAATTTTTTTTTCCGCAAGAACATAGCCAACTTACCCGATCCAGGAATTGAAACCACGACCTCGCGGTCATGAGCACAACAACGTAACCTATCGGCCATGCGCTCTCACAATGTCGGAATAAAAGATGGTGAACAATGTTGGTTTTTTTTATCATCGATGTTATTGTTTTGATTGTTGTTGTAGTAGTTTAGTCGCAGGTCAAACTTGCAACTAAAGTGCAAACCATCGTCCCGTTAAATGCCACCGTTGAGCACCTTGGCTGCTTTTAGCGGAGCCCACTCTATTGCAAGCTCTCACGCTGGATCTCCGGTTTGAAGATACTTTCCTTCCGCCATCATTTCCACCCTCAAGTCTCGGAGACTCTGTAACGGGTGATGAACACTGGCTTCCCTCCTGATTAAAAATATTAAAAACGTGTTTTAAACCAACAACCTATATCGCTACCAATGACATTGACTTCTCCTTTCTGTTTCACTGACCAATAGTCTGTGATAGAGGTCGATGAAAATGTGTTTCGTGTATTGCTGGTATCTGATATTCAGCACTTGTCTCGGTCTGGAAGAGGTCAGTGGCCTCGTAGTCTTTGATTC
>NW_021834096.1:5000-10000 GCF_006345805.1 Octopus sinensis | reverse complement strand
TCATAATTAACTGATCCTCCTGTATTTTCTTTTACCCAAAGCCAGGAACTTTTCAGTAGCCCTTTGTATACCTTCTACTTTACTTTCTGATATAAATTCCAAATTTTCAAATCCGCCTCAATAAATCTTCTCTCGACGCTGTGGTCGGCCCGTGGCTATAGGTAATAGAAAACACTTGCTCAAAGTGTCATGCAATGGCACTGTACCCAGAACCATGTGGTTGGGAAGCAAGCTTCTTACCACACAGTCGCGCCTAACTTTCGAGAGCCCTCTAAAATTATGAAACCCTCATTGTGAATGGCTGTAGTTGAATGAACCCTGTAAAAAATAAAAAAATTAAAAATTTAAAAAAACGAGTAAAGAAAAAGGAAAAAGGGAAAAGGTACCCGAGGGCCAAATGAGGGTGTTAAACTGAATGACTTAAGTCCACCTCTCAATCAACAAAAACATAGAAAACACAAAGAAAAAAAAAACAAAAGAAAATTTAGAAAAAGGTTGCGTGAACTTCGCAGTGATTGGATGTCTTTGAAGCACACGTTCCATGCTTCACCTCGTTCGCTCGCCTCCCCAACCCCGACCATCACCGGCAACAACAGCAATAGTTATGGCAACAGCAGCAGCCTAGATTTCTTCTTCAATCAACCTTATTAACCTTCTGATGTTTCTAACATGTTTTAATTATTTTTTTCTTGTCAGCAGGACCACGTGGTTTGTTTGGATTTCATCTTTGTGCGTTTATGGTTTGTTGTTTTTTTAGTAATTTTTTTCTTCCCTTCAGCCAATCGTTGTTGTTATTATGGTTTGTTGTTGTTGTTATTGTTGGTGGTGGTGGTGGTGGTGGTGGTCGTCGTCGTCGTGGTCGTCGTGGCGGTGGTAATGATGTAATAGTAATTTTAGTCTTCTGACCTGGCAAATGAATAAATCAGTATCACCACAGTCACTGTCGTCGTCATCGTCATTATAAGAATAATTGCTTCATCGTCGTCATCATCATCATCATCATTATTATTATTATTATTATATATCATCATCATCATCATCATCATCATTATTATTATTATTATTATTATCATCATCATCATTATTATTGTTGTTGTTATTATTATTATTATTATTATTATTGTTATTGTTATCATCATCATCATCATCATCATCATCATCATTATTATTACTATCATCATCATCATCATTATTGTTGTTATTATTATTATTAATATTATTATTATTATTATTGTTATCGTTATCGTTATCATTATCATCATCATCACCACCATCATCATCATCATTATCATCACCACCATCATCACCACCATCATCATCATCATTATCATCATCATCACCACCATCATCATCATCATCATCATCATCATCATCATCATCATCATCATCACCATCATCATCATCATCATCATCATCATCATCATCATCATCATCATCATTATCATTGTTATTTCCACATGCACTCACTCAACAGATTAGACTGTCGGAAAAGAAAAGACTCCTAACGTCGGGCTGCAACAAGTAAACCTTAGACGCCGAGAACCCTCCTAGCTGTCCCGGCTCTCCCTAATAACTCTGTTTTCTGGAACTTTGCTAAACTGCAGTCTTCTACTAATATCAACTCTCTTCCACCTTCCTTTCTAGGTAGGTATAATCTTGCTACCCCTGCCCTTGGGTAGATTCCTCCATTCATATTGAATTCCTTCCTAGTTCTTCTGTCTAGCTTTGCGAATTCAGTTTTTGCCCAATCTACAAAAGCTGTTGAGTATCTAAGTAATGATACTGCCCAAGTATTTACAGCCTTCACTAGATTCGAACCATTTAGCTTTGCCTTCATTAGCTTCCTCACCCTTCTGATGTACTCCTTCTCAATATTCGTTTTCATTTCTGTAGTTAGTACTCTGTCAGATTCTAATGCTCCGAGATACTTATAACTCTCTCCTCTTTTCAATGATTTTGATGTCTGGCCATCAGATAATTGGATGTCCTCTTCTCATGACCAATATTGCACACTTATCTATGCCAAATTCCATGCCTGTATCTTTGCTGAAGAGTCTTACACTCTTTATTAAAGAATCTATCTCTTTTTCAGATGCAGCACGGATTTTTGTCAGTGAACAGGTCGCGGTCTTAAAACGACGAAAATATTTTGACAAATTAAACTTAAATGTTGAAGTGAATCGAAAGGCTTTTGTGTGTTTCTTAAATGGCTTACAAACACCTTCCACGCTGCAATTGTTTTCGTTTCAGCACACGATCTCAGATCAAATCACTTGCTATGCAAGTACATCTCCGTATCTCTTTTTCATTCTTACTAAAAAAGACTTCAGAACATCCACTTAGAGCAAATGGTTAATTTTTCCATTACTATTTCTGAACTGAAACCCTGCCTTTGCCTTCCTTAATACTAAACTGAGGGGGGGGGGGGGGGTCAAACATTAGACAAACATTAAAGGGGACAATGAGACCCTTGGAAAATTCCTCTTTTGATATTAACTTTCCCCAAGAGTGTGTCACCTGAGTAGAGATCTACTTTCCATTTTTTCACGCTAAAGTTAATTAATTCTCTTATGCTCTCTGCAATACTGAACATACTCAAACATTCATTTATCCATGAGTGTGGGATCTTGTCATAGGCTTTCCTATAATCAATGTGGAGGCGCAATAGCCCAGTGGTTAGGGCAGCGGACTCGCGGTCGGAGGATCGCGGTTTCGATTCCCAGACCGGGCATTGTGAGTGTTTATTGAGCGAAAACACCTAAAGCTCCACGAGGCTCCGGCAGTGGGTGGTGGTGAACCCTGCTGTACTCTTTCACCACAACTTTCTCTCACTCTTTCTTCCTGTTTCTCTTGTGCCTGTATTTCAAGGGGCCAGCCTTGTCACATCCTGTGTGTCACGCTGAATCTCCCCGAGAACTGCGTTAAGGGTACACGTGTCTGTGGAATGCTCAGCCACTTGCACGTTAATATCACGAGCATGCTGTTCCGTTGATCGTATCAGCTGGAACCCTCATTGTCGCAACCGATGGAGTGCTCCTACTACCTATAATCAATCCATTGTTAGATTTTTTCCTTTTAGCTTTTACTTCATTTAGAACTGCTTTGTCTATATAAATAGATAATGCGTTCCTTTAGCCTTCTTCCTGCAACCTTTCTGGTCTTCTGGCAGTAAATTCTGGTTGTCAAGGTGCTCGTAAATGCTTTCTGAAAGCATTCCTGTTAACAGCCTTCCACACTAATGGTAAGCAAGTGATGGTCTATAAGCTGCTAGCTGTATTATCCTTGCTCTTATCTTCCATAATGTGTATTGTCCTCCCTCTAGTCAGTCAATCTGGCAATTGCCATTAAGGCAATTCTGAAGTTGTTCCCTCAGCCCAGCCCCATGTAAACTACTGAATTCCTTTAGCCAGTACCCTTGAACTAAATCTGGTCCTGGGCCCTTCCAGTTCGGCATTTTCCTCATTAATCTTTGGATGCTGCATATACTTATCTTGCATTTTGCCATCTTTCCCTTTTTCTTTCTTCTCATCCTTTATGTAAATAACCTCACAAATTGTTTACCTGTGCTTGGGATATCCTCCTTATCTATGCTCCTGTGGCTAATAAAAGACATTATTATTATTATTATTATTATTATAATTATTATTATTATTATTATTATTATTATTATTATCAGCAGCAGCAGCAGCAGCATTATTACTATTATTATTATTAGTAGTAGTAGTAGTAGTAGTAGTTGTAGTACCAACATCATCATCGTTATCATCACCATCAAGGCTGTGGTGGTTGTAGTGGTGTGGTGGTAGTAGTGGTAGTAGTAGCAGCAGCAGCAGTAGCTGTGGAAGTAATAGTTGTTGTTGTTATTGTTGTAGTTGCAGCAGCAGCACCGTCATCATAGTCATCACTATCAACATTATCATTATCATCATCATCATCATCATCATTATCATCATCATCATCATCATCATTATCATCATCATCATCATCATCATTATCATCATCATCATCATCATCATTATCATTGTGTTTTGGGATGTGCAAATGTACTTCAGCTCTCCCATGTAGTGGTTTTCTGGGGTGGGGGGTTCAGCAGGAGTAACTAAGCGAGAAAAAATTATTTTAAATACAAAATTTTTAAATACAGATTGGAATTTAATTGTTTGCATTAATTTACCTGTCTTTGGGGGCAAAAGAAAAATTGAATTTGCGACAAATTTTGTTCAACCACTTGTAAACAAGCAAACGAGTTATATTATTTCAACACGACCATCGACCACCACCACCGTCTGCAAAAAAACAAAAACAAGATATTCAAAAAAAAAAAAAAGAAAAAACAATTTTACAGATAGCAAAATGAAAAATTAAACGAAAAGAAGAGACATTCAAGTCCTCAGAAGAATACATTTATTTGGCAAGAAGAAACGTGTAATGATTTTCTGGCAGAAAATAAAATAATTTTGGAGCAATTTAAACGACACGAATCGACAGAAATAACAAAAATCGCAGCTTTATTAATACGCGCATATATTCGCTCACACGCATACATATATACACACACACGCGCATACATACACACGCACAAACTCATGCAAACATGTATTCACACGCACGGGTTTCGTGAGAGAAAAGTCCTGCCTGGCAGAGTTGCGTTACTGTGACAGACGCATCTGTACCTGAGTCCCTTGCCGAACAGTGAGATAGAAAAACAGAAAACAGCTTGCGTCTGTATCTCAAAATACGTAGCAGCTTTTCTCATGTCCTCGAAAGAAAAATCGCGGGCAGTCTTAACCGTTGCTTTGAATAACCACCTCCGGTGGTCGTAAAGTAAACTATGCTATCATATATTATCGTACAATGATGTTATACGTGTAATATTCAGAACAGAGGTTGAAGCAAAAGGAAGACAGAGAAGATACCGGTCGAGCTGTTGCGTTATACATCAGTCCAGAATCTCGCAAAATTTGGGGTGGCGCAGTATAAAGGTTTTGGGTAAAAGGATA
>NW_021834095.1:22500-32500 GCF_006345805.1 Octopus sinensis | reverse complement strand
TAACTGAGAGCCGACACAGTACCCGCCCAGATGATATATCCCTCCAAATTCACATCTTATATATATATATAATATATATATATATATATATATATATATATATATATATATATATATATTAATATGTAGGTCCCGGTTGAGTCGGGGTTAACCACAGTAAATAAGGTACTCAATACGCTTCCTGATGATTTCTTTTGAATGAAACAGTTCTAGTCCTGTAGAAGCTCTTCTATAAAATAATATATATATATATTATATAATATATATATACTAGCAGTATCGCCCGGCGTTGCTCGGGTTTGTAAGGGAAATAAATATATAGCATTTTAGAGAGTCATAGCCAAAAAATAGCAAAAATGCATTAAAAATGGAAAAAAATAATGGTAATTTTTTTTTTTAAATCGTTGACTCATCGTAGACATTTTTAGAGAGTTACTTCCCTTATATAATAGCGAAAAAATGCATTAAAATGGAAAAAAAACGATGGTAAATTTTTTTTTAAATCGTAGACTCATGTAGACGCTTTCTTAGCCATTTCTGTTTTGGTGTCTTCAAGCCATGAAGTCGTTGTTCTAAAAGAACGCTGGTCTCCTGACAACGCATTACGACGTTGATTTCCTTACACTCCCTTCCCCACAGGTGCAGGTGTGAGCGTGGACGCCAACCTCCGCCGCCATCGACACACGAAAAATTATGCATTAAAATGGAATAAAAAATGATGTTAAATTATTTTTAAAATCGTAGACTCATCGTAGATGCGCGCTAATACTCAGACGGGCTCGATATGAATCACGACTATAAGCTACCCGAATTTGGTTAAACTGTACCGCAAAATGTGGGAGTAGTTTAGGAATCTAAATCGAAGGGGACAGACACTCACACACTACATTTTATATATATAGATATACATAGCGCAGTAGTGGTGAGATATGACAGCAAAGAAAAAGCATACATTCACTCTCTGCATGCAATTAGACTCGGAAAGTCGTGAGGAACCCATTGACCCAATTTTGCTGACTTTTCCGATAGCACACAGGTGTCAATGATGGTTGAATGACCAAATCCAAGCTTCTCTGCTAGTTCCTCAACAGTTACGATGATATTTTGTTCTACCAGGGTTTTCAGGATGTCCTTGTCGAGTTCTACAGATCTTTCAGGATGAGGCTCGTCTTCTAGGCTGTAGTTTATGGCTCGGAATTTCTGGAACCACCATTGACACTGCCTTACGCTTATTGTCCAATCCCCATATACTGCATTAATATTTCTTGTACTTTGCACACATTTATATTCTGTTATTCTTTTATATATTTCAGCCTTGAGGTTGTGGCCATGCTGGATCATGTGTGTGTGTGTGTGTGTGTGTGTGTCTATATGTCTGTCTGTCTGAATATATGTATATGTATGTGTGTAAACAATAATATTTTCAACAGATGTGTTGCAAATGTATCTGATTGTTCTCAAGCTTCAATACTGTGTGTGTGTGTATGTGTGGTGTGTGTATGTATGTATGTATATGTATGTATGTATGTATATGTATGTATGTATGTGTGTATGTATGTATGTGTGTGTGTATGTATGTGTGTGTGTATGTGTGTGTGTGTATGTATGTATGTATGTATGAGTGTATGTTTACTTTATTACTAATTACTCTCTTCCAAGAACATTTTCACTCACTCTTAGCTCTTAGCTTCCCATACATTTTACTCATGTATCTATCAATCAGCGTCAAGACAAATACTTTTCACTTTAGTCTTCCTCAAATCACTCTGTCGCTATTTACTTTCATTTATTCGTTGCCCACTGTGTGTGTGCGTTTGCGTGTGGTGTAAACCAGACTAAGAAAAGCATTTGACACACACACCAGAATGTGAGTTTTCTGTAAATTTTGCTTAATTGGAGTTTAAATTTTAAAAACTGGACCTGGCATGACGCGATGCATTGTACTCTTAAAAATGCTAGGTAAATTGTAATTGAAGAAATCCTATATTGTAGATTTGTATAACTCCCAAAGGGAGGCAGATAAAATCTGCCTTTTATAATAAGAGATATATATATGTGTGTGTGTGTGTTTGTGTGTGTGTGTATATATATTAAAAATTTTTTTTTTTTTAAATCCTACTATTTATGATAGCTTTTAGTTGAAAGTTAGGGTGGTCAAACTTACAGTTCTTTTAAGAATTTAAGATTCCTTCCACACTGAATTAGATTTTCTGTCACTATTGAAATAGACTGACCTTTTTTTTTAGTATCTTTATTTTTTTTACACCCCCATATATATATTTTTCATTCTCTTCTTTTACTCTAGCTAGTCAGCTTCCTTGACCTACCTCGCTATTCTTACTACTATAGAATTTTGTTTGCAACAGTTAGATGCGAACTTAATCGTGGTCTGATCGGCATCTTTCCTTATGTTTCTTGAAATTTATATCCACATCTTTTTGAGTATATTTACCTTCTCTGGGATGTCAATAATTAATTTCAGAACTTTGTATTGTTGGAAAACATATATGGTCTGCTTGGAGTCTTACTTCAAGTTCCTGGAACTCACAACTATATCTTTATAAGTATATTTACACTCTCTAAGATGTTTGAAAAACCTATATGAAGTTTAGCTGAAGATTACTTGACATTATATTTGCTGTGAGTTTTGCAGCTTTAATAAAATATTTATAGTATGAAACAATTGTACTAAACTACCGATCCTTTCTTGGTGCTTATTTTTGGGTTTTAATCAACCCACGTAATTTTATGGGTAATACCATAAAAAAAATTCTGGTGCATCTGAGTTAAGTACCATATTCATTTGAATCTAACTTGTTTTGCTGAATTATATATATATATATATATATATATATATATATATTATATATATATGTATGTGTGTATATAGATATGGATGTGTATGCGTGAGATGCTGTAAAGTTCTTGGCGTTAAGGGTATTGCGAAATGCCTAGTCGAGGCCCCAGGTTCCCAGTTCCCGGGGGCTAAGAAAAACTGAAGAAAGGACCGCTGCAATAAGTGTGTGAATCCGAGAGGGGAACATGCTGACTAAAAGCATCACTGATTCTTATGTATTTTCTTTTACTTAAAGCAAGGAACTTTCCAGTACCCCGTCGTGTATACATACATACATACATACATACATATATATAATATATATATACACACACCCACACACACATTATATATAATATATATCTATATATATATCTAATATATATATATTATACTATATATATATATATATATATATATATATATATATACATATATTATATATATATATACATATATAATATATATATATATATATATATATATTATATTATATCTATATATATATTATATATATATAATATATATATTATATATATTATATATACATACATATATATCTATATATATATATATATATATATATATACTATATATATATATATATATATATATATATACTAAAGGCAGAATGTTAAATTAAAAGTAAAATTTTACTGAAAAATGGGTGTATGGAATATTTAAAAAAAAAAAATCCTTATTTTCCATACACCCGTTTTCATTAAATTTACCTTCAATTTTTCCTTGCCTATCATTTCCCCACGTGCGGCCAACCCCCACCCACCACATATTGATTTATTATATATATATATATATATATATATATATATATATATATATATATATATATATATATATATATAAAGATACATACATATATATATATATATATATATATATATATCGATAAGTAGATAAATAGATAGAGAGATAAATAGATAGATGTTTGTGTGTGTGTGTGTGTGCGCACATTTATAGTTTTAGATAAGAAACTCTAACATTTCAGTGTAAAGATAAGTCCATTATAGGACGCTGCAAATCTATTCAAATACCACCACGTGTTGTGAAGACACTGATTCATATTAGATGCTTCATTGGTTTTTGGCATCCTTTTCTTTATTCCTATCTCTAATTCCAAGTAATCCATTAAGGATAGTATAAACAAGGATTGGTACTTTAATTAGTAAGTTAATGATTCAGAAAAAAAAAGAAACAATCGAACAAAACAACAAATAAATTATAACCGAAAGTAAAACTAATACACATAAATAATGTGTAAACTTCGCTTCACTGATCACTGAAAACGCCATTTTGTTCTTGCACAAAATATATCAATCTAACTTTGGGATCGTTGCTTATTAATGTGAACTCGAATCTGGTGCAACCGTTTTGGAGAGAGCAATAGTCACGTAGTCCCTCAGCGCATTTCTTCTAGGTTGTCACAGAACTCTTTCAAGTGGTTAGGGTGCCACCCTCTGTCCAAGTGTGACAAAAAGTAATGAACAATTTAATACATCGATACTGTATCACTATATACAATAATTTTTTTTGTGGTTGTGTGCGGATATATAAGACATGAAAATGTCATATCTATCCTTCTCGCCGTGTTTTTTCTTTCTGTCTGTCCAGTCTCTCCTTTTCTCTCTCTCTCTCTTCTCTCTCTCTTTCTATATATATATATTATATATATATATATATATATATATACACACACATATACACACACGTATATATATATATGTACATATATATCTGTGTGTGTGTGTATTCATATGCAGGGTTTGGACAAAATAATGGGAAAACCTCGCATCATAGCATCATAATTTTCAAATATTTATAAAACCATTATTTACATTATTTACAATTGACGGATATTTGTCCTCATCTTTTTTGTTGTTAACACAATGTTTCGGCTGATATACCCTCCAGCCGCCATCATGTGTTGGGGAAATCTCGAACCTGGGTTCTCATTCCTAATGTATTATTCGTTGTTGTTGTTGTTGTTGTTGTTATTATTGTTATTATTATTATTATTAAAATAATAATAATTATTAGTACCTGGAATCGAACTCGGAATTTTGGTGTTAGTGGCCCGCGCTCTTAACCACTATGCCTTATGCCTACGGGCATATGGCGTAGTGGTTAAGATGAAGGCTGGAGGGTATATCAGCCGCAACATTGTGTTATCAACAAAGATGAGGACAAGTATCCGTCAATTGTAAATAATGTAAATAATGTGCATAATTCCTCTTCTCTTAAATATAGAATTATATTATCTATAAAACCGTCAAAAGCTTCTTTATTCTTATGTTTTTTATTTGTTATTAGTGTTGTTTAACATGTTTTGCTAAAATTGCTGTTTCATTTCAGTTATCATCGGAAAAATGTAATTAAAATTCATTAAAATGACAGAGTTATCGGATGTTCAAAGACATCAAATTGTTGGTGCTCGTATGGCAGGCACTACTGTAACGAAAAACAGCCGAGATATTTCGTGTATCAAGAAGTACTGTCTCGAAAGTGATGTCAGCCTTTGAGAAAGAAGGAAAAGTCTCCTCGTCGAAACAGAACTCCGGAAGAAGACAAAAACTTTCAGATAGGAACCATCGGACTCTTGCGCGAATTGTTAGAAAGGCTCACTAATGTACAGCACCCAAAATTACTGCAGAGCTTAATGATAACCTCGAGAACCCAGTTTCAACAAAAACTGTTGGCTGGGACAAACCCAGATTTCACGGAAGGGCTGCTATGAGAAAACCATTAATTTCAAAACCAAACGTTGGAAAGCGTTCAGAGTGGGGTAAAAAGCTACAGAATTGGTCCCTAGAGCATTGGAAGAATGTTATTTTCTCGGATGGATCATCCTTTACCTTATTTCTGACCACCGGCCGAGTAGACATGTGGAGACAGCCAAAAGAATCATTTGACCCAGACTGCCTCCTACCAACTGTTAAGCATGGAGAAGGATCTGTGATGATCTGGCGAGTGGGGTGCTATATCTTGGAAAACTGCCGGCCTAATGGTTTTCCTTCATGACAGAATTAATAGTCAAGACTATTTAAGCATTCTATCTGCTCAAATTCAGCCTATGGGTGTGGAACTGTTTCCGGAGAGAAACTCAATCTTTCAGGATGATAGTGCACCAATTCACAGAGCTAAAGTTATTACTGAATGGTACGAGGAACATTCTAGTGAAGTCGAACATCTTATCTGGCCACCACAGTCCTCAGATCTCAATATTATTGAACATTTATGGTGCATTTTTGAAAAACAAGTAAGAAGTCGATATCCTCCACCACCATCACTATAAGAAGTGGAGACTGTTTTAGCTGAAGAATGAACAAAAATTCATTTGGAAATAATTCAAACTTTGTACGAGTCCATACCTCGTAGAATTCAAGCTGTACTTACTGCCAAAGGCGGTCCTACCCCATATTGAAATAGATTTGTTTGAAATTTTAAGGTGACTTCCATTATTTTGTCCAACCCCCCTATATGTGTGTGAGTTTCCGTGTTTATACACACGCACACACGCACACACGCTATCTTTCTCACTCTCACACAAATACAGACGTACAAACAGACATTACACACACACATATATGTTTCGGTGGGTGTATTAGTCGGCGTTTCTGAAAACACAAAACACCCACCCAGGAAATATCACTGATATGTCTAGGTGCACCAGAGGAGGAGGTATGGGAAAATCATATTCACGAGTATGCGTGTGTGTGTGTCTGTGTGTCGGTGTATATTTTTGCTCGTACATATATTTACACACACACACATATATATACACATATATGTATATATATTTATCATTCAGCTACGGTAGTAGTTGAATAATATTCTTAAGGCCGCAATTTACTCACATTCGGCATCTTCA
The DNA here is from genome assembly GCF_006345805.1 of Octopus sinensis. Taxonomy (NCBI): domain Eukaryota; kingdom Metazoa; phylum Mollusca; class Cephalopoda; order Octopoda; family Octopodidae; genus Octopus; species Octopus sinensis. The sequence goes on along the minus strand of NW_021834095.1, from coordinate 25,778 downwards.
GAGCTTTGTCGCTAATTCATTTCATAACCAGATTGAGAACTGTTTACATTTTTGAAGAGGGTTGTTTCCGAGCTACATTTTGCCATACTAAATTGAGATTTGGTGCAGTAGAAATGTTTACCTCAAAATTTGTAGCAACGTTATATATTTATCTTAGCTTCAATGATAGAAGAAATCATGAATAATTTCATAGTTTTGATCCCATGCAACAAAACTTTGTATAAAAAAAGTTATGAAGTAAAATATCATGAAAAAAATATAAGGCAAAAAATTGGATTTAAGTATAACCTTTTTTTGATTTTAAAAACAAACTATATTTTAATTAAACTTAAATGATAGAGGTCAGTTCGAGGAATTTCATGGAATGAAGTTTAAAAAAATGTTATGAGTGTTTGTTTCTCTAACTTGAGGGAGATAATATAGTTCTGCACGTTTCTATGAATATAATTGTTTAAGTAACTTTTAATATTTGTCACCGGCATCATTGAGGTAAGAAAAAATTATCAACAACACTGCTAATTTGCAATTAGTTTAATTACGTCATCTGTATTAATTAATGCAATTATGTCATAAAAATGAAAAAAATTTAAATATAATTTAAATATTTTGGCAATCTTTCGTCTTAACTCGAAGGCGTGCGCGTGCGGCTCAGCTGTTATGTTACAGCGTTCGGTAAATTCCGTTTAAAAATTTTATTCATTTATTTTGTCAGCGGAAACATACATTTTGTTTGAGACCATTTCTAAAGCGTGAAAGCCACTCGGAAACTTGGGTTTTGTTCATGGCAGCGTCTTTGAAGCATGACAACTGTTTCGGCCGCCGTGTGTTCCAGCGGGAAACAGAATTTCACAGAAGCACGCTGTTTTATTGTTTCAGCCATCGCAAAAATTGACGAACAGGGGAGAAGCACTGCAAAGTAAAGACGCACAACGTGGCAGAACGATCTTAACTGATGATGCCGATCGGCATACTGATTCCTGAGGGTTGCATCAAGTAGCTTCTAACGAAGGAAGCCCGAACTGCAACGAGTTTTTGTTCCAGAGAGAACGTTTCCGGTTAATTTTGGTACCCCTTGTATATATATAATAATATATATTATATATATATATATATATATATATATATATATATTATATTATATTATTTATTTATTTATATATATATATATATTATAATATATATATATATATATATATATATATATATATATTATATATATATATAATATTATATAAAATATTAGGGATAAATCCAAACTTACAGGGAAAAATCAGATTTAGGATTAAATCCAATTTTATAGTATAAATATCTTATATTATATTATACTAAATTAGAGATAAAACCACTATTAGGTCATACTGTTAATACTTTTGCGATATATTTAAAATAATATAAATGAATTAATTTTTATTATGGCTTATGTTTTTTCATTGTTTGATTTGCCTAATAGTGGTTTCATCTCTAATTTAATATAAATATAATATTATATATATATATATATATTATATATATATATATATATATATATTATATATATATTATATATATATATATATATAAGTATAGATATATATTATATATATATATTATATATATATATATATATATATGATTATATATTATATAACATTGTATGTATGTGTGTGTGTATATATTTTTAGGTCCTCAATTGACGTTGGTTAACTCTCGATTCGTTGTTTATTGGTTTTGGGACATTTTTCAGTACCTGATAAATAAGAAGTAAAATTGCCCTAGACGAAAGTTGGATACCTAACATAGAAAGCAGAAATATTAATGCAATTTATCTACTTTGAAACACGAAGTATTCAGCAATCGGATTGTTAGTGCATATACAGGCGTATACAATATATATAGACATGTATGCAGTCAGATACACATACATGCAAACATATGTAAATACATACTTATTTTTAATGACTTGTAGGGACAACGTATTTATTTCGTTATGCGACAATAATGTAATACAAAGTACTATGTTAAAAAGGAGCACTCCGTCAGTTGCGACGACGAGGGTCCCAGCTGATACGATCAACAGAACAGCTTGCTCGTGAAATTAACGTGTAAGTGGCTGAGCACTCCACAAACACGTGTAGCCTTAACGTAGTTCTCAGGGAGATTCAGCGTGACACAGAGTGTGACAAATCTGGCCCTTTGAAATACAGGTACTACTCATTTTTGCCAGCTGAGTGGACTGGAGCAACGTGAAATCAAGTGTCTTACTCAAGGATATTGAACTCACGACCTTACGATCATGAGCCGAATGCCCCTAACCACTAAGCCACGCGCCTTTACCTTTCTTAGTTAGTGGTGTAATTACTGTGTTAGTATTGATGCATATATACATTCATTGATGCATATATACATTCATACATGCATTACATACATAGATGCATTACATGTATAAATGCATACATATATATATATATATATTCATACATACGTACATAACTCGTACATCCATCCATCCATCCATCCATCCATTCATACAAACATACACAAATGCATACATACATACATACATGCATGCATGCATGCATACATAGAGGTGTATACACCTATATGCATATATACGTATGTGCAAACATACATACACAGGTACGTACAAGGAAGCACAGATACTTACATTGACTATTTATATGTATGTTTGTATGCATGAATGCACACACAGACACACATTCTATCAAGAAAATCTCTTTCAATGAAATATTAATAATAAAAACATTAACAAAGAAAACAAAGCAACAACAACAACAACAACATCAACAATAATAATAATAATAATTTTGATGATAATGATGATACTATTAATAATAATAATAATAATGATGATAATATTAATAATAATAATAATAATAATAATAATAATAAAAATAATAATGATGAATATAATAATAATGATGAATATATAATAATAATAATAATAATAATAATAACAATAATAATAATAATAATAATTGTAATGATAATAATAATAATAATAATAATAATAATAATAATAACAATAATAATAATAATAATAAGCACAACAGCAATAACAACAACAACAACAACAACAACAAAGCTACATATAATTACCAATGTCCTGATTATAACATAATGACTACATTGTACTGAATTGACCTGATCCCTTGTTAACGAGGGTATTTATAATGTGCAACCACATACGGCGATGAAGGTAAATGACATAGATAGGCCTCAACAGCAGATGACAGCGACGAGGGTGCCAAAAACGATGGTGATTATGATGATGATGATGA
>NW_021834095.1:5000-20000 GCF_006345805.1 Octopus sinensis | reverse complement strand
CAAAGACATACGAGAACTGCCCCAATATTTATCAACAGCAGTTACTTTACCCTGAAATAGCCACACCAAACTTGATAAAAATTACTGCCCAATTGCCAGCCAAACATCGTGTAGAAATAACACGCTGTTCTTGCAGGTTCATATTTTACCAACATTATAACACCTGAGTAAGTTGGAGGAAAGAAGGAAATGTGGGGCTGCATACAATAGCTAATGACTCCGGAAAACAAAGCAAAAACAAATAATAAATCGGAGAAATTTAACCGTAGTAGGCTGGGGTACCAGAAAGCATTTGTTAGTATACCATATGATTGGATTATGAAGGATTAACAGTTCACCGAAATCACACAAAAATTAATGAGTATTAGTGAACGTCTGGTCAAGACTTGGTACACCACGGTGTTCCTTAGAACTGATAATTCGGTCACCTCTAACATGATGTCATATAGCCCATCATTTCGCCTTCCTTAGACCAAACCCATACTGCTCCAATATAAATGGCCATAGAAATGGATCATAAAATTCTCCCCATCTTTTCTTTGTATACGACCTGAAACTGTAAGTACCAAACGAACATCAGCCGCATAAAAAAAAGAAACAATACCAATTGGACCTCATTACTCAATATTTTACAGACATTGGGAATGAAATTCGATGAGCCAAGGTGTGTATTTTTGAAAATAGAACTTGAAAAGTTGTGCCTCTTCTGAAGAGCTAAAATTGAACGGCTTGAGACGAACAGAACTTCTATAGTCAGGTGGAAACTATAGATATGTTGGACAAGATGAGAGGATGTAAGTTATTATGGGCCCAGAAATAAGTGAAGATCGGGAATAAACTCCCCAGGAGAATAAAGAGAATACTTTTCATCAGAACTCCGAGCTTGCAACAAGCAAAGTGCCCACAACACATTTGCAATGCCTGTCCTTGCGCCTACATTTGGCCTTCTGAACTGGTTACTATAAGAACACATTGAGATAGACTTTCGAAGTTGCAAGCTGCTCAATGTGGCAGGAAACTTCAACATCAATAGAAATGTAGACAGGCTATACTTTCCAAGCAAGGAGGGTGGCCGTCGTCTCGGATTTGCATTAACTTCATATGAAGCAAGTACTGCGACACCGAACCATCATCTGCAGCAAAGGAAAGTGACCCTGTAACAATCTCAACCAAGTTTGTGAACGTGAAATCAATAACATAATTTGGATAGCTAATGAACTTGAGGAGAGGTACGCGATAATAGCTGATACAAATCTCTCATCAAAGAGTATTGGTAAAATATATTTATCGGGAGAACAAAATAAAAAAGAAGTGAACTATTTCACTGATACGATAGTAGATGTGTACTAGGTACTAAAAGCACAAACCACGGAAGGGACTAATCATATCAAAAGCTTGGCGTCAAATACGGACAAATTTATGACACCCCACTTCAAGGACTACCTTCATGCAATTCAAGAACATGAGATTCGCACAGAGTACTTAGAGAATTAAAGACAGAAGACATTGGTAGACAAACAAATGTAAACCAAGACAGATAACATTAATTAACCACATGATTTCCAAATGCAAATGTCTTCCAGATATTTTTTCCAGGAGGTATTTATGTAATGGCTAGAACAGTCTGGAACAGGGAGACAAAAAAAAAAGAAAACACCTACAAACGAATTTGACTATACTGAGACCGAACTGTCGAAAGAATATTGGTGGAATTTAGATGTTAAATGGCTGCCAAGTGAAACAAACCGGCCAGATAATTCTTGCATGAGATCACAAAGAAAAGATATTATGCTCTATTGTAGAAATCAGCTGCCTTCTAGATACCAATGTGGTTATAAAGGTAGGGCGGTCTTGGTCAGCCCGAGTCTATTGTAGAAGACATCTGTTTCCCCAAACGGGACATGCAGTGGGACTGAACCCGGAACCATGTGGGTGGGAAGCAAACTTCTTACCACACATCCACATCCACACACACACACACACACACCAGCATACATGCATACAAACAGACAGACCGACATACAGACAAATGGATTTGTATTTTTACAGCAAAGTTCACTCTCTCCCCTCTCTCAACACACACACACACACACACACATATATATATATATATACATTTGCGCACATAGATACATACTACAAATAGAGGCAGGCCACCACGTTCTAAGGCAGGTGCAATCTGACTGGCGGAGTCTGTGTGTGAAATATGGCCACTCGTCTAGATAATTATCAAGGATAAACGTGTGAAGACTAAACCGACAAGAAGCACAGAAAGAAAAAAAAGAAAAAGTAAATAAAGTATGACATAAAACAAGAACTGGGAAAAATATATATGTCTGCATCTGTGAGTATATGTGTTGTGTATATAATATATATATATATATTATATATGTATGCCTATGTCTATGTTTAAATTGGTAGACATACAATTCATGGAAGAAAACGGGAGAGAACCTGTTAGACAGAATATCAATTAAGAACACACACACACACACACACATATATATATATATATATATAATATATATATATATATATATATATATATACTCTTTACTATTTTACTCTTTTACTTGTTTCAGTCATTGACTGCGGCCATGCTGGAGCACCGCCTTTAGTCGAGCAAATCGACCCCGGGACTTATTCTTTGTAAGCCCAGTACTTATTCTATCGGTCTCTTTTGCCGAACCGCTAAGTGACGGGGAGGTAAACACACCAGCATCGGTTGTCAAGCAATGCTAGGGAGACAAACACAGACACACAAACACACACACACATACATATATATATATTTACATATATACGACAGGCTTCTTTCAGTTTCCGTCTACCAAATCCACTCACAAGGCATTGGTCGGCCCGGGGCTATAGCAGAAGACACTTGCCCAGGATGCCACGCAGTGGGACTGAACCCGGAACCATGTGGTTGGTTAGCAAGCTACTTACCACACAGCCACTCCTGCATAAACAAAGGATAATTCATTCATCCATTTATATATATATATAAATGGTAGAATCGTTAGCACGCCGGGCGAAATGCTCAGCGGTATTTCGTCTGCCGTTGCGTTCTGAGTTCAAATTCCACCGAGGTCAACTTTGCCTTTCATCCTTTCGGTGTCGATAAATTAAGTACCAGATACGCACTGGAGTCGATATAATCGACTTACTCTGTTTGTCTGTCCTTGTTTGTCCTCTCTGTGTATAACCCCTTGTGGGTAGTAAAGAAATATGTACATATCTATATATAGAGAGAGACACACATGTATATGCATATACATATGTACATATATATATATATACATACATTAATACATAAATACATACATACATACACATGTATATTATATGCATATATATATATATACGTTTTGCAAGATTCATGATTTGAATTCGTGTGTTGACTCAGATTTTGATGTTTTTAGGGATGCTGCTAGTTTAGCCAATAAAAACACACGCACTATATATTTGGTACTTTATTTACATTTGACTGATATTTGTCCTCATCTTGTTTGTTGTTAACACAACGTTTCTCAAAACTTCTTCAGGTGTCCTGGGGAAATTTCGAACCTGATTTCCCAATCCTAAGGTTATTTTTAATGTTATTATTATTATCATCATTATTATTCAGGGCACTGCCTGGAATTGAACTCGGAATCTTGGTGTTAGAAGCCCGCATATGCCCGTGGTGTAGTGGTTAAGAAAGCAGGCTTGTAACCTCAAGATTCCGAGTTCAATTGTAGGCAGTGACCTGAATAATAATAATAACAACATTAAAAAATACCTTAGGAGTGAGAACCCAGGTTCGAAATTTCTCCAGGACACCTGAAGACGGCTGTAGGGTATATAAGCCGAAACATTGTGATAACAACAAATAAGATGAGAACAAATATCAGTCAAATGTAAATGAAGTACATAATTCCTCGTCTCAAAATATAGAACCGTATATATTTGGAAGAATATAAAAAATGGAGGCACGACCTGTGCCAGAAATGAGGACTTGAAAAATACATGGTACAGTCACCGAGTCGAAACAGTACTACAGTCGAAGAAATGTAAGATTTGTGGGATTGTTCTATTCAAACGGACAAGAAATTAGAAAAAAATAGACTGGACATAAGAATTATAGATGAGGAAAAGCGAAGATGCCTACTAATCGAGACATGATGCCCGTTTGATTCCAGGATCGTAATGGTAGAGGACGGAAAAAATGCAGTCCCTTAAAATTTGAAATAAGAAGAATATGGAGCATAAGAACAGTAAAGGTCGTGCCTATAATAATTAGTGCGTGGGGAACAGTAAACCAAAATATAGAGAAATGACTGAAGGAAAATGGAATAGAATGATCGGTAGAGCTTCTACAGAAAGTTCGTCTCTTAGAGACAGCAAGGTTTATCAGGAGTGTTCTAAGCACTTGAAAGACTAATGAGAACTTGTGGATACCTAAGGTTATAGGTAGTAATCCTCTACCCACAAAAGTCCTACCAAGAATATGACCAAAAGTGAGACAAACCCCAAAAATTAAAATAATCCTTTCTACTATGAGCATGAAGCCTGATGTATCGGGGAAGGAGCAAGTCGACTTTGCACAGATATACGGGCACACACACGCACACACAAATACACACAAATATGTATATATATATATAATATAATATATATATATATATATATATATATATATATATATATATATATTCAAAGAAATTCCAACTCTGTTTTTTATGTTTTATTTATATTCTTTATAATATTAATGTAGAATATAGAATATATAGTTAAATAGTATATTATAGGTAAAAATAAAATGAAGTATTGATTGTCTTATTCAATAGATGAAATACTGAATATCAAATATTAAGGGACTAGTATACTTTCTTGCATTATAGCAGTCTTCAAGGTCCCAGGTTGTGACAGGAGTGTTTCAACTGTAATTATTATATATATATATATATATATATATATATATATATATATATATATATGGATCACCTACCCCGGTGAACGACCAGGTAGTGAAGGATAGGGGTGCCAAAGGAGCAGAAACCGGAAGATCCCTTGTACCAATGGTCGTACAAAGAAATGAAAAATTAGAAAAACAGAAGAAAAAGGGAAGGACCGAAAAAAAAATAAGGAGGGAAAAGAAGGAAAAGGCAAAACAACCAAAGCTGAAACCCCAACCCACCACACAAACAGCAGAGAACCCCATGGAGGATCCAATGCCACCCAGTACACTTCAGGAAAGAAGAAATCTGGAAGGCACCGAAGAACCTGTAAATTGTACCTGCGGGACAAATGTTGGCATGGTGAGGACGGCAAAAACTGCCGGTTCGCCCACCCGACACCCCGCCAGAACTTCAGGGGACTCAAAGAGAAAAGCTTTACCGAGGGAACACAAGAAAAGTCTCCCAGGAAAACTTTCAAAAACGAAGTGCGCTCCTCAGATGTTCTGCGCAACGCAGCAGCTGAAAAAGAGTCTTTTTTATGCATGGCGCAAAGAATTGTCCGGCAGCTAACCTGGCTACACCAAACACAGAGAAGGAACCCTGCCCACCACTATGCAAGACCACCACAGTCAACAGACACGGGATGCCCTCCCCTAACGCCTGCACAGCCGTCACCCCAATACTTTTACTAAATATTGGGGGCCTGTTGCATCAAAATAGAAACAAAATTTCTTTCCTGAGAGATCTTACTGCATGCAATCAAGCCCTATGCATAGCACTTGTGGAAACTCGCCTCAACCCTGATATAGAGGACGCAGAAGTACACATACCAAACTATGCCATACTGCGAACAGACAGAAGGGAAGGGAGCCATGGTGGAGTTGCTGTATACATCCGAGATGACCTTACACCACAGGTCTTAATGACATACTCAAATTCGGTATGTGACACTTTAATTGTATACATAAGACAACATAATATAGTCATATGCAATACATATTTCCCACCCGATGCCCCAAATCCCATAGGCAAGTTTGAAGATTGCCTCACAAGAATTAAAGAAATCCTCATGAATCTGGAACACCACGTGACCATATTTCTTATGGGTGATTTCAACTTCCCCAACGTCAAATGGCCCGAAGGTCACATACTCTCAGGAATGAATCATTGCAAGCAAGTACAGGTGGAGTCCCTGCTCAACCTCACCAATGCATTATTCATGGAGCAAGTTGTACTCAAGCCAACTAGGGGGAATAACATTCTGGATCTCTGCTTAACGAACAATATGGACATCATTCATGATGTGAAAGTGACACCGACATCAGTTTCGGATCACAACATAATAGAGCTGTCTATGTTAGGGCCAAAAGTAACAAGAGACATACAGCCTAAAGGAAGCACCCGAAATCTCTCCAATCTGAACTTCCACAAAGCAGATTGAAAATCAATCCAAAAAGAGATCCTCAGAGAGGACTGGCCGGAATGTCTCTCCACACCAGACATTGTCATGAAACTAGAATGCTTCATGTCTTCTGTGCAAGCTGTATGCCAGAAATATGTCCCAGAGCACAAGGCCAAATCAAATAGGAGCAAGATTCCAAGAGACAGGAAGATTCTCATGAGACGACGGATGAAGGTTGCAATTCGTCTCAACCAACAACCCAAAAACAACACTGATGGAGATCGAAAAAAGGCTGCAACAATCCTATGTGAAGGAGAAAGCAGACAAAGAAGCCTGGGTTATAAAAAACATTAAATCAAACCCAAAGGCCTTCTTTCATTACGCGAAAGAAACAGTCTCAGTGCACTACAAGATAGGACTCCTCCTCCAAAAGGATGGCTCCCTCACAGACAGTCCAACTAAGATCAGTGAGATGCTGAATGACCAGTTCAAAAGTGTCTTTACCACCCCGTTGGAACACAGACAAGTGAACGAACCAGTGGACTTCTTTGCCGCCTCACCTATAACCAGCGAGGCGGTTACAACAGAATGTATTGACATTAGCGAAAAAGATGTCCTACTACCCATAGATGAAGTGGACACAAACTCAGCTGCTGGTCCAGATGGTTTCCCGGCCATCCTCCTCCAAGCGTGTAAGCATGCCCTGGCAAAACCCCTCAAGATTCTCTTCCAGAGCTTTCTTGCGAATGGCAAACTGCCAAGCAAGCTGAAGGAGGGAATAATATGCCCAATACATAAAGGGGGAAGTAAAGCAGATGCCAAAAGCTATAGGCCTATCTCTCTGACTTCACACATCAGCAAAGTCATGGAACGGATAGTCAGATAAAAAACTAATCGCATTCCTTGAGGAAAATAACTTGCTGAGTGATACCCAGCATGCTTTTCGACCAGGTAGGAGCTGCTTGACCCAGCTCTTACAACATTATGACTGGATGCTGAGGCAGTTACTCAACAAATCAAATGTAGACGTAATCTACATTGATTTTGCAAAAGCTTTTGACAAGGTGGATCATGGTATGATATGCCACAAACTGCGTGACTCGGCATAGCTGGAAAATTTGGAGTGTGGTTACATGACTTCCTGAAAGATATGAGTCAGGCAGTAGTGGTTAATGGAGCCACCTCTATGAACACACAAATAGTGAGCGGTGTTCCACAGAGCACTGTTTTGGGACCACTGCTTTTTATAGTGGTCCTCTCAGATATGCCCTCAAATGCCCGGATAGCCACTCTGGCCAGCTATTCAGACGATACGAAAGTCTCGCAGAAAATACAGAACCCCAGCGATGTTGCACACCTGCAGCAGGAGTTGGACTCAATCTACAGATGGGCTGAGGATAATAATATGCAGTTTAATGCTGAAAAATTCCAGGCCCTGCGCTACCAGCATCCAAAACTGAATATTAAACTTACAGGATACACCGGTCCACAGGGAATTTCAATCCCAAAGCCTAAGTCTGTGTGGGACCTGGGTATCGACATGAGTGATGATACCTCTTTCCAAGTGCACATTACCAGGATGGCGACAAAGTGCAGACGACTGGCTGGGTGGATCCTAAGAACATTCAGAACCAGAGATAAGGAAACCATGATGGTCCTCTGGCGGACATTCGTCCTCAGCCGCCTGAATTACTGCTCACAGCTATGGTCACCCACCAGTGTAAAATTAACAGCGGACCTTGAAGCAATCCAGAGAAAATTCACAAAGAAGATCGTTTCTTTGCAACATCTCAGCTACTGGGAAAGGTTGAAACAGCTAAGACTCTACTCCCTGGAGAGAAGACCAGCTTCTGCAACAGCCTGGGTTTCAAAGGCCCACAGCTTTTTAATATTCTCCCAAAGAGTCTGAGGAACTTGCACAAAGTAGATGTAGCGGTTTTTAAATCAAAGCTGGACATCTTCCTGTCGAGAGTCCCAGATGAACCTACCTGACGGCAAGAGGTGCAAATGAGAGTAGCTATATCAAACTCCATTCTTCACCAAGTGCTACATATTAGACGAGGATCTTCGTAATAACAGTGTAGCACAAAAAGGCGGTGCATCAGCATGGCCGCAGCTCTGAGCTGAAACTAGAGAAAAAAAATATATATATATAAATATATTAGAAGAAATGAGGTACTCAGAAATTCGGATGGTTTTATATTTACAGATATTTATTTGTATATTTCATGTTTTTATACATCATATAACTTATATCATATATCATATATTAGCGCTTTCGTCCATTCTGGTCGATTTTTCAAATGAAACTGAAAAATCCACCAGAATGGACGAACGCGCTAATATAAGTTATATGATGTATAAAAACATATAATATACAAATAAATATCTGTAAATATAAAACCATCCGAATTTCTGAGTACCTCATTTCTTCTAATATAAAATACATGTGCATCATCTCCAAACTTTCTAATATATATATATATATATTTATTTATTTATATATATATATATATATATATATAGATATATATATATATATGTATATACGTGCGTGTGTGTTCGTTTATGTGTATGTATACATGTGCACATCTCCTCATATTTAGAGTTTACAATGTCTTAATTGCTTACCAATCAACCAGATTTTCCGTAACTCACGACTGAGTTTGCTCGGTATATTTGGCTAACATGGATTTCAGTATTCAACCCAGAACTTTATTTTATGAGCTACGATCAACCAAAGATCACACAACTTTTACTCAATGTTATAACTGCGATTAACTTGCATTGTAGTACATCAGTCGCCCGCTGTTCAAAATTTCAAAGATTATATTTCAATTTTTCATCTATAAATATTGAATCAACCAGTCCATTCTTTCAATAATATGTCACAGCTGGTCTAACCGAGGATAATCAGAATAAACACAATTTTTATTGAAGATGGCCGCTGCAAGGTGAGCACAAATCCTTGGGCATCCCTTTTCAGGAGCTAGGACACGAAAAGCTCCTTTCAACTTAGACACAATTCTCTATAGCGGTTATAACGATATGTTTATGCACTTCTGCAACAACACCAATCTTAGGATGATGAAATAAAATAGATATCGATAGATTATCGAACTAGAATTAATAGGCGTATGCGTGGCTCTTCGGTAAGGAGCTTGCTTTCCCAACTACATGGTTCCAGATTCAGTTCTACAGCGTGCAATTTGAGCAAGTGTCTTCTAGTAAAGCCTCGGGCAGACCACAGCCTTATTAGTGGATTTGGTAGACAGAAACTGAAAGAAACCCGTCGTATAAATACAGTACCGTGCAAAAGTCGTCGGGCACTTTAAACTATTATAAATTTCTATTAATTGCCAACTTATAAGTGGATGCTTCATATTGCGTTTTTTGCAGATGAAACATTGGTCTTGTTGGAGTCATTTCCAAGCCTAATCGTTATATTTAATAGTAGGGGTTCTGAATGAGAGGGGAAGATGCGAGACGACCACCAAAAATGGCCGTGAAAACGTTCTCGGCCACATCACATAAACCAATCAAGATACGCTGTTTCAAAACAGAAAAATGTCTATAATGAAAATTTATTACGTAATGTTCATTTCAAGAAGTTACTATACATTGTTAATATTTCGTGTGGCTTCCCTTACCTTGAATAATTGCTTCAATGCGCCCTGGGAAGAGATGCGTACAAATCTTTCAACATCTTCACATTCTTTATGGCTGAGCTCCTACAGCCCTTCAAGATTGCGTGAAATTCTTCAGACGAACTCTTCTCTTTAATTCTGTCTACATTTGCTCGATGTTATTCAAGCCAGGGTAATTAAAGGTGGCGAGCTGGCAGAAACGTTAGCACGCTGGACGAAATGCTTAGCAGTATTTCGTCTGCCACTACGCTCTGAGTTCAAATTCCGCCGAGGTCGACTTTGCTTTTCATCCTTTCGGGGTCGATTAAATAAGTACCAGTTACGCACTGGGGTCGATATAATCCGTTTGTCTGTCTTTGGTTGTCCTGTCTGTGTTTAGCCCCTTGTTGGTAGTAAAGAAATAGGTATTTAAGCCAGGGCTCTGAGCTGGCCAATCAGTCAATACGCTAGCACCTTTATCAGTCAAACTATGTTGTGTTGCATGCGATCTGTGACATGGAGTTCTGTCATGCTGAAAAATCTTACCTTATACAAGCCTAGTATCAAATTGTCCTTCATCCACTGCATGTATTTGGTACTATGCAAGTTACAATCAAATTTAACCAACTTCTTCGAACCACCACTTTTTATATATCCCCAAAGCATCAGACTCTTACCCGCCAAACTTCACTGTTTTCGTCATGTAACGTGGGTCATTTCGCTTTCCTAGAGACCTTCTGACAAATTCTCGCTTATTAAAACATTTCTAATCGGTACTCCAGCATGGCCACAGTCTGATAAGTGAAACAAGTAAAATAATAAGTTTCAAATTTTGGCTCATGGCCAGCAATCTCCGAGAAGCGGGTGAAGTCGATTACATCGGGTGCCTCTGCTCAGCTAAGTTCATATTTTATCGACCCCAAAAGAATGTACGGCAGATTTGACCTCGGGGAAATTTGAACAGAGAACGTAAAGACAGACGAAATGCCGTTAGCCATTTCGCGTGGCGTGCTAACGATTTTGCCATCTTGCTGCCTTGTGCCGATTAATAATTATTAATGCAGTATTGATAGCAATATTAATACAAGCAATTATTGCAATATTTCATTTAAAGTATGAACTATTATCATTTTAACATTGAACGTAATTTGATTCGACAGTTATCAGCTGACGAAAGTAATGGCCGTTACTCGAATGCATCCACGTATATTGTTAGAGGCATGAGTCTCCGTTAATCCTTCTATTTTGTGATCTAATCTTGATAAAGTTGTATCTCTTCTATCAAGCATCACCGGGACCGTACGTTACTAGACATCTGAATTTTCCCGTATCTAATCGTCATTTTTGTATATCTATCTATGCACATAATGTATATATACGTATGTGCACTTTTGTACGTATGTATGTACGTCACAAATACACATGTGTATGGTATGTATGGTATGTATATATATATATATATATATATATATATATATATATATATATATATCTGTACACGTAATGCGTGTGTCTTTGCACTAATATTGGATTTTAAAATAATTGTATTTCGTTCGGTGTATAATTTAAAAGCAAACTTCAAGTGCGAATAAAAGACTTTGGTGCACACACTGCACCGCACCCTTTATTTTTTATATCTTCATATTTTTCTATTTCATATTCAATATTTTAGGTATTTTTTAAAATTTATGTTTTTTTTACGCTGCTGTCTGTCTTACATAATAAACAAAAAAGTGTGAAGAAATTTTTTTTTTTACAAATTGTTGAAGCTAAAATATATGTATAAATAAAAATACAAGAATAGTGTGGATGTCAGTCAACAATAAATACTCGGACCATTAAACTCTAAACGATAAATTCCATCTCAATGTATGTATATATGTTTGAATGTATGTATGCATGTATACACATACATCCATACATAAATATGTACATATATTTACATACACACACTAACACACACAGAGATATATATACACAGACACTCACACACGCGCGCGCACACACACATACGCACACACACACACACACACACATACATATATATATATTATATATATATATATATATATATATATCATAAAAGAACGCAAGGAACATGAGCAAAATACAGGAAAAAAAGGAAGAAAAGCTAAGTAAAATTATCAAACAGTAATATTAATATTAATATTAATAATAATAATAATAATAATGATAATAATAATAATAATAATAATAATAATAATAATAATAATAATAATAATAATAATAATAATAATAATGGTGCAAGCATCAAAAGCAAATCCGTTCAAACAATGGTGTCTTTTCGTATCTTGTGAAGTGTATTGAATTTCCCCAGACGTAAACAAGTCATAGGGTGTACATCTGTGGACACACACACACACACACTGGCACTCACATATGTACGTATACACTCGCATATATATGTGTAAATATATATGTGTGTGTGTGTGTTAAACTAGGTGTGCCGTAAACCGGTCAAAGCCGGTCACAATTGAGCTGTCTAGAATATGTATGTGTGTCTGTTTATATCTATCTATCTGTCTATCTATCTAGCTAGCTATTCACCTATATATCTATCTACCTATTCGTGTATAGTTACCTTATTTATGTATATATAGAGAGGTATTTATTCATACATAAATACATACATACGTGCATGCTTATATATATCCGTATGACGTGTGTGTGTGTGTGTGTGTGTGTGTGTGTGTGTGTGTGTGTGTGTGTGTGTGTGTGTATTTGTGTTTATGTGTGTAAGTATATATGCATATATAAGTACATTTGTGCATACGTGAGTATATGTGTGTCTGAGTATATGTGAGTATATGTCTGTATGATGGTATATGATTATATGTGCGTGCTTATGTGAGTGTGTGTGTCTGCGCGAGTCAAAATATGAGAGTTACAGAATAACCTGAATAAAGCTTATGGATATGAAGAATTTTCAAACTGAAGAATTCGATGGACACCAAAAAAAGCAAAAGAAAGATTTTCGATGTATTATCAGATAAAGTATTTAAAATAGTTATAGTGTCTATATATATAAGGCTGAAGTTGTATGTGAATGGCAGGTTTGGTAGCCTTCAACTAACACTATCTCCTCCGAGACCCTGCTGTGCAAGTTGACCAAAATTGAAAGTATGATAGAAGAAGTCTTGCTCTTCCTTCCGTAGAAGAAAAAATTCAAATCGAGCTTTTTTCTCTATGGAAATCCCTATTTTTTACGATTTTTTGAATGCTGTGTCACGATTTTTCAGTGTATTTCAACCAGAAAAATGTTCACTTAAAGAGAATAACAAGCTACATAATGCAAAATTTTTACTTTTCAAAAATTCTAATTCTAAAGGGTCCAATCGAACCCGAGCAACGCCGGGCGGTACTGCTAATTCCTTATAATTTCTATTATTTGGGCGCTATGGAGTGACAGGACGATACCATCAGACGGCGTCGTCGGACGCTGGATCGACGAACCAGTTAAACTGCCATGGGTCTGATTTGGTCCCCATCTCCAGGTTGATAAGAACTGGGACAAGGTGGTGAACAGAGTGGACAGTCTTACCTAGAAATAGGCTGAGAGGAAGCTGTCCCAGAAAGTTCAGGCAGAAGTGGCGAATGCTTACGTCACCTCCGTTACCATTTATCGTCTGACCGTCGTGCCTTGTTCCGGTTACTGCTTGATCAGTGGCAGCGTCTCTTATTTAAATTCTTGTGAAAGAGACGCGTTCCAATTGTCAGACGGTCACTCTGTCCAGCATGCTCTGAGTGGCGGATTAGGTATGCCGTGGCTCCTAATCCGCAGACACGCTCTTAGCTTATGCCACCTGCAACTACGGTAAGCATCTGTGGGCTCCGTTTGTGAAACCCATCTTTCTGCAACTCGTCTCCTTGAAGGAGCTGTAGATCTGAGTGAAGAAAAAACGGAGACTGGAACCTGGTATCTAGAATATCGTCAGGCTCTCACAGCTCTTTACCAGTCGGGCAATGGAATCGGTGGATGTTCCGCTTTAGAAATTTATAGAGGATAGGTGACAGTGAAATGCGACTACGTTCCTGGGGAGACTTTGGACGCGACCCACCACCACCACCATCATCATCACCACAGCCACCACCACCACCACCACCACCACCACCACCACTATCACCACCACCACCACCAACAACATCATGATCATCATAATCATCATTTTCTTTACATTTGAATATGAACGAAACTTTATTTTTAATTGAATGAGCACAGTAAATACAATATTCGTTTGATTAATCCATTAAAATTAATGAAACAATACCGTATAAACGTCCAAACTGCAAACCTATATAATCAGTGCTACAGTAAGCATTTAAAAGAATACAGGCAGTCTCCCAAGAAAAGCGTTTCTCGAAATCTCACAAATATCAACTTGATGATGGAAATTTAACCGAAACGTTACGGTTTCTGTCATCGTACTGACTAGGACGTTTACTAAAAGATTTTAGACAAAGGTCACCAATGTTTTCTTGGACAATATATTAATTTATTTAATATTTATTTTTTGCTATTTACTTTGTTGTTACTGTATTTTGGTAATATTTCCGTGGTAAGGCAGGTGAAAGATAATGAAATCTGTCTGTTGAGACACACTTTGTGTCAAGCGTTAAACAGTTATTTCAAATGTACTCACACGTCAATCCAAGCACATGTGTGTGTGTGAGTGTTTTTGTGTCTCTCTCTCTCTTCTATCTATGTATATATATATATATTATATATATATATATATATATATATATTATATATATATATATATAAATATATAAACATCTAGGCGCAATATAGTACCATAAAGGAAAATTTTTATCGTAATTAATTGTGACTGAGGAAGCAGTTAGATTGCAAGAAATAAGAGTTAAAAACGCTTAATGGTGTAAGAAGTGCGCAAGAAATATATACACTATCTTGTGCTCTTTTGTTAGTATATATTTATGCAGCATTAAGAGTTTTTAACTGTTGTTTTTTGCCATGTAGGTGCTTCAGCGCTCTCAGTCACAATTAATG
>NW_021834094.1:20000-22500 GCF_006345805.1 Octopus sinensis | reverse complement strand
TATATATGTGTGTGTGTGTGTATGTATGTATATGCATATACACCAACAGAATCGCACACATACATGCACACACACTCCAACTATCATCATAATCATCATCTCCATCACCAGTAGCAGGTGTATCGTTTTAATGTCCGTTTATCGATGCTGGCACGTGTTACAGAGGCCAGCAGTACGGCCCTTATGGCCCTCTGGCATTTCTCGAAAAAAAAAATATTTACTCTCTTTACATATTTCATTTGTTCCTCTATCATTTCGATTGCTTCTTGCTTTCCATATTGTCAGTCAACAGCAAAGCGTATCGAGTGTGTATCAGAGCAGTTAACATGTAACACAAATGATCCTCTACATCCTGTATTAACTTTATTACGGTTCATCTGCACTTCTGGACGATTTATCTTTTCAACAGAATATATTCACGTCTTATACCTAGATCGGTAATGTTCTATGCATTCCAGATGAACTTACAACGGTCCATAACAATGTTTATATGGTCCAAAGCGACCGCCGAAAATCGAACTGACGATCTTACTATCTTGAGCGGAATACCCTAAACACTAAGTCAGTGCTTTCGTTTGCCTTGTTTTTCATGTCCGACTCCGTTGCATAATGTACATAAACCATTGCTATTAGTCTCTAACCCGTGTGATCATCGGTAGAATACACCATGCCTTCGCCATTTGCTTTATTTGTCTATATATATTAATATTTATTGCTTCATGACTTTTTTTTCTTTTAAATTTTGTGGACAACCACCTGAAGAAGATTGTGTACCGATGTTAGCATACATAACGCAGTGATAAGATGTTTGGTTTACATTGAATTTTTCGTCACGAGCTGTGGAGGCTGCTCATGCAGTATACTAATAGTTTCAAATTTTGACACAAGGCCAGCAATTTCAGGGGTGGTGTGAGTCGATTCTGTCGAACTTAAAACGATGAAGGGCGAAGTCGACCTCGGCAGCATTTGAAGTAACGATTCTGCTAGCTCACCGCCTTCATATAACATTATAGTAACACTATTGTGTTACCAAATATTGTTTCTCTGGATTCGTTTGTGGTTCATTGATGGAAGCTGTAAGTTCAGTCCAAGACATCCAATGAAATTTGCTTGGTTTCGCAAGTGAAAGAAAAAAAAAGATATGGCCTAATTGGACTTAATTCCCATGTTCTTTCTTAAAAAAGGGAAGGCAGAAGGCATGAATCTACATGTGACATGTAGCATCTTGTAGATGTTACAGCGGTTAAGAATGTTGAAAGAAGTGTGTTAGAAAACAATATACTGAGTTCAAATAAACTAAGAGAATTGGGAAATATACGAAACTTGAAATAAGAGACTCGAACATGAATGAAACTGGGTCGATCGAAGCCTGACATGGGAAAAAAGGTCAAAAACACGATAATTAAGGGTTAGTGTTTGGTGTCTGTTTACCAGTCTAGTGGTTAAATAACGGGTCTTGTTCTCTTGTTCTCAGTTTTTGACAGCCTCGATCCATTATCTCTATTATAAATTATTTTCCTACGCCCTCTCGCAAAGTCATTTATGTTAGATTCTTTGACGGTTCTCTCCCCAAGTTCAGCCGTACTGGGTTGGTATGTATCCCGTTGGGTATGAAATGGGTATAAAACTAAAAGTGTTTTGAGTATGTATGTATGTATGTATGTATGTATGTATGGATGTATGTATGTATGTATGGATGGATGGATGTATGTATGTATGTATGTATGTATGTATGTATGTATGTGAAGGCACGTAGCTTAGTGGTTAGGGGCATTCGGCTTACGATCGTAAGGTCGTGAGTTCAATTCCTGGCAACGCGTTGTGTCTTTGAGCAAGACACTTTATTTCACGTTGCTCCAGTCCACTCAGCTGGCAAAAATGAGTAGCACCTGTATTTCAAAGGGCCAGTCTTGTCACACTCTGTGTCACGCTGAATATCTCTGAGAACTACGTTAAGAGTACACATTTCTGTGGAGTGCTCGGCCACTTGCACGTTAATTTCACGAGCAGGCTGTTCCTTTGATTGTATCAGCTGGGACCCGCGTCGTCGCAACCGACCGAGTGCTCCTTTCTGTATGTACGCACGTATGTCTGTATCTACGTATGTACGTACGTACATATGTATGTGTGTATGTATGTATGTATCTATAAGTATGAACACAACCACACACACACACACACACACACACACACACACACAAGTATACACAGACACGTGCGCAGGCTCAGAGCTGCATCGAACACAAAGCCAGAGACCAGACACGTAGAGTCACGTTGACTGTTCGACTTGTTTTTAAAGATTCAATTAGTAAATTATTTTGTGATGCATGAGTTTATCTGACAAACTGAACTTATATTCTATTCACGTAGGATTTACCAGATGGAACCACAGATTAATGGGACACTTCTAATTTTATCATATTCATCATTAGCCTTATTCCCAACAGAGAATTGTTTCCAAAGAAACCAGAAATATTAGATATATATACATACAGCCACA
>NW_021834094.1:7500-12500 GCF_006345805.1 Octopus sinensis | reverse complement strand
CAGTTGAAGCAATGTGTTATTTGTTAAGATATGTTAACAAGTATACTATACTTAGCGATAAACCTCGATTCGGTGTAAACAAATATATCAATATTCATCGCTGCGGTATGTTGTAGAAATATTTCAGAAAATCTTACACGTTTATCTTAAAAACAAGATAGTATCCTAGTCAGGCAAAATAAGCAGGTGTTTAAAGCACTGAGTGCAGGACCAACCACAGTGGTTTTTCATGATCTTCTAGTTCTGTATTTACCATGGTACGTGTAGCAACAATTAGCGGTGAGCTGGTAGAGTCGTTAGCACGTTGGACAAGATGCTCAGCGACATTTCTTCCGGTTCTTTACTTTTGGAGTTCAAATCCAATATATTGAGGGATGTGGTGAACTCTGACCAATGACTTCACCACGTACCTCACGAATGCTTGCCTCACTGAGAGAGCAAGCGCGTTGGGTAGCGTAGATGCCGGAGCCGTAGTCTTCATTCGTTGTTGAGGTGTAGAGGTCATGCTCGGAGGTTCTATTTTGAGGGACGTGCTGAACGCCAACCAAGGAGTTCACCACGTACCTCACAAATGCTTGCCCCACGCGTCGGATAGCGTGGATGCCGTAGTCTTCATTCGTTTTGAGGTGTAGAGGTCATGCTCGGAGGTTCTATGGGAATACAAGCTCATATGTGGTCCCAGCGCATATGCACTTTCATCTCTACTGGATCGATAAAATAAGCTGCCAGTGAAATACAGGGTTAATGCAATCGACCTGTCTCCTCCCCTTATAATTGTCGAACCCTGCAACGCAGCGGGCTCCCGTTCAGTGGGAATGTTTTGATCTCAGTCACTTATGACCGAGTTCTTTTGATCTATGCATCTTTTATGTTTTATGTGTAAGTGTATGCTCGTGCATGTTTCTCTGTGTGTGAATGTGTGAGTTGATAGAAATGTTAGCGGTATTTCGTCTGCCTTTTCCATAGGCGCAGGAGTGGCTGTGTGGTTAGTAGCTTGCTTACCAACCACATGGTTCCGGGTTCAGTCCCACTGCGTGGCATCTTGGGCAAGTGTCTTCTACTATAGTCTCGAGCCTACCAATGCCTTGTGAGTGGATTTGGTAGTCGGAAACTGAAGGAAGCCCGTCGTATATATATATATATATATATATATATATATATATATATATATATATATATATTATATATATATTTGTGTGTGTGTGTGTGTGTGTGTGTGCGTGTGTGTCTGTGTGTGTTTGTGTATCTGTGTTTGTCGCCCCAACATCACTTGACAACCGATGCTGGTGTGTTTACGTCCCCGTAACATAGCGGTTCGGCAAAAGAGACCGGTAGAATAAGTACTAGGCTTCCAAAGAATAAACCCTGCGGTGCTCCAGCATGACCGCAGTCAAATGACTGAAACAAGTAAAAGAGTAAAAGAGATTCAATAAGTTGTTTAATTTTTTTCAGTTTTCATATTTATTAACTTTTTTCATTCTTTTATTTTATTGAGGGTTAAACAATATTTTTAGTTGAGGGAGAGAACCAAAAGTACCGATATGTCTCGTAAAACGGGGGCAGATAACCCAATTTTTTAAAGGGGGTGTGGTGAGATAACTAAAAAGTACCCGTTTTTGTAAGAATTGGCCCATTTCAAGACTAAATTCTTAATCCATTATCTCACATATAGCATATATTTTAAAAAGTCTTATTAGTGAGTCAATTTAGAATGAAGTCAATGACTCGGCGGGGCGCTTCATTATTGGTCTGTTGGACTAAGGATTTAAGATATTAGCAGAGTAGTAAATCCTGACCTGAATCGTAGAGTTGTTTGTAAAGTGTTAATTAGCCAACATCTGGCGAGAGGTGAAATAGATATCGACTGAAAGCACAGCGTATAAATTTTTGATACAAGTCAGCAAAGGATATTCAGGAAAAACAGTGAGAGATGAAGAGAAAGAAGGAAGAAATTAGGTGCGTTCACACAGACACACACGTACGCACGCGCGTACTTAGACAGGGTGAAGGAAAGGAGAAGGGAGCAGAAAGATGACCAGGTGGAAAGAATAAATAAATACATAAATTAGAGGGAGATAAATCCATTTAGACAGTAGGTGGCATCCGTGCATCGCACACGGCTCTCTCTGCTTGTTTTGCAGTTATGGTCGTAGTTCTTGTTATTTATTATTGGTATTTGTTTGGTTTTATTTTTTTTCGTATGTTTATTAGTTTGTTCTTTTAGTTTTTTTTTTTTTTTTTTTTTTTTTGGTAACAGCTGTTAGTATATTAGCAGAGGAAGGCTTGTTGTAATGCGAGTAAGTATAGCGGCAGTTTGTCAGTAGCTAGAGCGGGAGATAGTGGTAGTGCGTTAATGGTGGTGGTGGCGGTGGTGGCGATAGTGTTGTTGTTGTTGGTGGTGGTGGTGGTGATGGTGAAGGTATGTTATTTGCAGTGTGGTGTGGTGTGGTAGTGGTGGTGGTACGCTTGCGATGCTGGTAGTAGTTTGTAGACGATGTGGTAAAGTTAATACAGGTAACTTACTTCTGAACGCCATATGATGAACATATAAGGAAAACATAAAGGCTATAGCACACACACACACGCACACACGAACGAGTGCGCGCTCACACACACACACACACACAGACACACAGACAGACACACACACACACACACAGAGCAAGAAAGTCAGAGAAGACTAGAAGTAATGCGTTGCGTTTGGTTATATAAATAATAATAAAAATATTTCACAGTTGCCTTTTTATATATATATATACATATATATATATACACATGTGTGTGTTTGTGTATATATATATATATTTACAGACGATATATATATCGTCTGTAAAAAACATAAATCCGAAAGAAGAAGCACGCTCTAAGATATGGAGCAGTATATATTGAAAATGGGGAAGGCCGGCTTATGGGATTACCTTCAGATTCTTGTCCATAAGGGTTTATAGGGTATCGTCAGATCCCGAAACTTTTTGGCCCTAGGCCTCTTAAGAAAATGGAGGAAATCCTCTCTTGTTGGTTCTTAAGAGGCCCCGAGCCTCATAAAGACAAACCCTTCATGGACAGGGAATATATATATATATTATATATATATATATATATATATATATATATATTATATATATATATATACAGGGTTGGCTAAAAGTCACCTGACAGTAAATCAGAACCATTTAATCCAAGATTTATATATGCTTAGCAACTGAATGAATCTAATACAAGCATCTAAACATGAAACATCATGAAAATTGTTCAAACTGAAGTCCTTCTTGAGCGGCACCATTTTTCCATTTGAGTCAATACAGAATTACAGATAGCATTTATGGAATTTTGATTTACTGTTAGGTGACATTTGGCCAAACCTATATATATATAGGGAGAGTTTGCGAAAAAAACAAAAGAAGACAGATGGTGTACAAAACAAACAGATGTATTAGTATAACGCTCAGGAATAGAAAAAGTCTTTTACGTTTCGAGCCTATGCTCTTCTACAGAAAGATACACAGAAAAAATAAGGAGAGAAAAAAAGAGAGAAAAAAATATATATGTATGTATGTATGTATATGTATGTATGTATCTATTACATACTTTGATATTTAGTTTCTTACCTGGACGCAGTAATATAAATTCCTTAAGGTAATGGATGGCATTCGGTTTGGATGATATTCATGCCTTTCCACATGGTTCGCTAAGTGTAAAGGTTTCGGTTTCAATTTAGAACAGTAAGGGGCTTGAACGGTTACGACAACAATTACTACATAGTTACTACAACAACAACAACTACTACTACTACTACTAATACTAATACTAATAATGCTACTACTACTACATCACGAGTCGACACTGCTTGCTATTTTACAGAAATGGCCAAGTAAATTTATCTTACAGCGGCCAAGTTCATTTAGCTTTAAATAGATACCCAAGGGTACATTGTATGGGTCGTTATTGTAAGTAATGGAAGCGTTGCTCCTTCTGCTTTTGTTTTCTTTTCATTTTTTATTTTTTATTTATTCAAGTGTAACTTGAATAAGAATTAAGCTGTTAATTCTAGCAGGTCGAGCGACTCGGAAGATGTTTCTCAAAGCATGTACTAAAATCATCTTCATCCTCATCATCATCATTAATATCATCATCATCATCATCATCATCATCATCATCGCCATCGTCGTCGTCGTCGTTATCATCATCATCATCATCATCATCATCATCATCATCATCATCATCATCATCATCGTCTTCATTGTCTTCATCATTATCATCATCATCCCGAGTCATTGGCTCATAAGGCTGGCTTCTTGGATTTGTGGCATACGAGGTGGTGTTGCTGGTGGGTGCTGAAAAGTTCCTGACTTTAAAGTTATCGCAAAAGACCTGGTTGGGGGCCCAACTTTCCGAGTTCTTTTACAGGGCCTAGAAAACTGGACTGCTGCAATAAGTGTGTGAATCTGAGAAGGTAATACGTTGAATAAAATCATTATTAACTGATCCTCCTGTATTTTCTTTTGCCCAAAGCCAGGAACTTTTCACCCCTCCGCCCCATCCCTACCGTATGTATTTCCCCACTGGACGGGACGCCGATCCACCGCAGGATTACTCATTTTTGCCAGTTGAGTTGAACAGATCAACGTGAAATGAAGTGTCTTGCTCATGAAATCGTAGCATCGTTCGGTTCAGGAATTTAAACGGTTATTTTACGTTCATGACTGCAACACCCTAACCACCGAGCCACACACTTCCCCAGATTTTACAGTAATGAGTACGAATTTTTTGTTTACCTAAAGATATAAAGAAATCTAGTCTTATGGATTTTACAACGTGGATCACTAACATATTCGGTTGTGTTTCTTTTTTTTAGCATCATAACGACCCTAGGGGGTTTCTGCGACTATCTAGCTTAAGATACGATAGTTTTACTTCGTTCCAAGTAAAGAGATTTCTCAAGGTGTCCTCACGAGAGAAGATACGTTGCTGAACGGTATATAAGTATTTCATCTTTATAG
>NW_021834093.1:0-17240 GCF_006345805.1 Octopus sinensis | reverse complement strand
GCGGCCGCGCCGGGCTCCGCCGCTCTCTGCCGCGCTCCCGCGCGGCCTCGCGCCCTGCTCCGGCCCCCCGCGGCCGCGTCGCGCCCGGCGGCGCCCCCCCCCCTCCGCCCCAGCTGGCGGGCGGCCCCGGCGGCGGCCGGCCCGCGCCGGGCTCACGCCGCTCTCTGCCGCGCTCACCGCGCGGCCTCGCGCCCTGTCCGGCCCCCCCCGGCCGCGTCGCCGACGGCGCGCGCCCCGCGGCGCGCCCCCCCCCCTCCGCCCCCGCTGGCGGGCTGCCCCGGCGGCGGCCCGCGCCGGGTCCCGAGCTCTCTGCCGCGCTCCCCGCGAGGCCTCGGCCCTGCTCGGCCCCCCGCCGGCCGCGTCGCCGCCACGGCGCGCGCCCCCACTCAGCCCCCGATGGGGCCGCACCCCCCCCCCCGGCGCGGCCCGCGCCGGGCTCCCGCCGCTCTCTGCCGCGCTTCCCGCGCGGCATCCCGCGCCCCTGCTCCGGCCCCCCGCCGGCGAGTCGCCGCCGGCGCGGCCCCCCCCCCCTCCGCCCCCGCTGGGGGCGGCCCGGCGGCGGACCGCGCCGGGCTCCCGCCGCTCTCTGCCGCGCTCCCGCGCGGCCTCGCGCCCCTGCCCTCCGGCCCCCCCGCCGGCCGCGTCGCCGCCCGGCGCGCGCCCCCCCCCTCCGCCCCCGCTGGCGGGCGGCCCCGGCGGCGGCCCGCGCCGGGCCTCCCGCCGCTCTTGCCGCGCTCCCAGCGGCCTCGCGCCCTGCTCCGGACCCCCCGCCGGCCGCGTCGCCGCCGCGCCCGGAGCGCGCCCCCCCCCTCCGCCCCCCGCTGGCGGGCGGCCCGGCGGCGGCCCGCGCCGGGCTCACGCCGCCTCTGCCGCGTCCCCGCGCGGCCCCGCGGCCTGCTCCGGCCCCCCCGCCGGCCGCGTCGCCGCCCGGCGCGCGCCCCACCCTCCGCCCCCCGCTGGGGGCGGCCCCGGCGGCGGCCCGCGCCGGGCTCCCGCCGCTCTCTGCCGCGCTCCCCGCGCGGCCTCGCGCCCTGCTCCGGCCCCCCCGCCGGCCGCGTCGACGGCCCGGCGCGCGCGCCCCCCCCTCCGCCCCCGCTGGCGGGCGGCCCCGGCGGCGGCCCGCGCCGGGCTCCCGCCGCTCTCTGCCGCGCTCCCCCGCGGCCTCGCGCGCCCTGCTCCGGCCCCCCCCCGCGGCCGCGTCGCCGCCGGCCGGCGCGCGCCCCCCCCTCCGCCCCGCTGGCGGGCGGCCCCGGCGGCGGCCCGCGCCGGGCTCCCGCCGCTCTCTGCCGCGCCCCCGCGCGGCCTCGCGCCCTGCTCCGGCCCCCCCCGCCGGCCGCGTCGCCGCCCGGCGCGCGCCCCCCCCCTCCGCCCCCGCTGGCGGGCGGCCCGGCGGCGGCCCGCGCCGGCTCCCGCCGCTCTCTGCCGCGCTCCCCGCGCGGCCTCGCGCCTGCTCCGGCCCCCCCCGCCGGCCGCGTCGCCGCCCGGCGCGCGCCCCCCCCCCCCCCCCGCCCCGCTGGGGCGGCCCCGGCGGCGGCCCGCGCCGGGCTCCCGCCGCTCTCTGCCGCGCTCCACGCGCGGCCTCTCGCGCCCTGCTCCGGCCCCCCCGCCGGCCGCGTCGCCGCCGGCGGCGCGCCCCCCCCCCTCCGCCGCCCCCGCTGGGCGGGCGGCCCCGGCGGCGGCCCGCGCCGGGCTCCCGCCGCTCTCTGCCGCGCTCCCCGCGCGGCCTCGCGCCCTGCTCGGGCCCCCCCGCCGGCCGCGTCGCCGCCCGGCGCGCGCCCCCCCCCCTCCGCCCCCGCTGGCGGGCGGCCCCGGCGGCGGCGCGCGCGGGCTCCCGCCGCTCTCTGCCGCGCTCCCGCGCGGCCTCGCGCCTGCTCCGGCCCCCCGCCGGAGGTCGCCGCCGGAGGCGCCCGCCCCCCCCCCCTCCGCCCCCGCTGGCGGGCGGCCCCGGCGGCGGCCCGCGCCGGGCTCCCGCCGCTCTCTGCCGCGCTCCCCGCGCGCCTCGCGCCCTGCTCCGGCCCCCCCGCCCGGCCGCGTCGCCGCCCGGCGCGCGCCCCCCCCTCCGCCCCCGCTGGCGGGCGCCCCGGCGGCGGCCCGCGCCGGGCCTCCCGCCGCTCTGCCGCGCTCCCCGCGCGGCCTCGCGCCCTGCTCCGGGCCCCCCGCCGGCCGCGTCGCCCGCCCGGCGCGCGCCCCCCCCCTCCGCCCCCGCTGGCGGGCTGCCCGGCGGCGGCCCGCGCCGGGCTCCCGCCGCTCTGCCGCGCTCCCCGCGCGGCCTCGCGCCCTGCTCCGGCCCCCCCGCCGGCCGCGTCGCCGCCCGGCGCGCGCCCCCCCCCTCCGCCCCCCGCTGGCGGGCGGCCCCCGGCGGCGGCGGCGCGCGGGCTCCCGCCGCTCTCTGCCGCGCTCCCCGCGCGGCCCTCGCGCCCTGCTCCGGCCCCCCCGCCGGCCGCGGTCGCCGCCCGGCGGCGCCCCCCCCCCCCCCCCGCCCCCGCTGGCGGGCGGCCCCGGCGGCGGCCCGCGCCGGGCTCCCGCCGCTCTCTGCCGCGCTCCCGCGCGGCCTCGCGCCCTGCTCCGGCCCCCCGCCGGCCGCGTCGCCGCCCGGCGCGCGCCCCCCCCCTCGCCCCCGCTGGCGGGCGGCCCCCCGGCGGCGGCCAGCGCCGGGCTCCCGCCGTCTCTGCCGCGCTCCCGCGCGGCCTCGCGCCCTGCTCCGGCCCCCCCGCCGGCCGCGTCGCCGCCCGGGCGCGCCCCCCCCCCCTCCGCCCCCGCTGGCGGGCGGCGCCCCGGCGGCGGCCCGCGCCGGGCTCCCGCCGCTCTCTGCCGCGCTCCCCGCGCGGCCTCGCGCCCTGCTCCGGCCCCCCCGCCGGCCGCGTCGCCGCCCGGCGCGCGCCCCCCCCCTCCGCCCCCCCGCTGGCGGGCGGCCCCGGCGGCGGCCCGCGCCGGGCTCCCGCGCTCTCTGCCGCGCTCCCCGCGCGGCCTCGCGCCTGCTCCGGCCCCCCCGCCGGCCGCGTCGCCGCCCGGCGCGCGCCCCCCCCCTCCCCCCCCCGCTGGCGGGCGGCCCCGGCGGCGGCCGCGCCGGGCTCCCGCCGCTCTCTGCCGCGCTCCCCGCGCGGCCTCGCGCCCTGCTCCGGCCCCCCCGCCGGCCGCGTCGCGCCGGCGGGCGCGCGCCCCCCCCTCCGCCCCGCTGGCGGGCGGCCCCGGCGGCGGCCGCGCCGGGCTCCCGCCGCTCTCTGCCGCGCTCCCCGCGCGGCCTCGCGCCCTGCTCGGCCCCCCCGCCGGCGCGTGCGCGCCCGGCGCGCGCCCCCCCCCTCCGCCCCCCGCTGGCGGGCGGCCCCGGCGGCGGCCCGCGCCGGGCTCCCGTGCTCTCTGCCGCGCTCCCCGCGCGGCCTCGCGCCCTGCTCCGGCCCCCCCCGCCGGCCGCGTCGCCGCCCGGCGCGCGCCCCCCCCTCCGCCCCCGCTGGCGGGCGGCCCCCCGGCGGCGGCCCGCGCCGGGCTCCCGCCGCTCTCTGCCGCGCTCCCCGCGCGGCCTCGCGCCTGCTCCGGCCCCCCGCCGGCCGCGTCGCCGCCCGGCGCGCGCCCCCCCCCTCCCGCCCCCGCTGGCGGGCGGCCCCGGCGGCGGCCGCGCCGGGCTCCCGCCGCTCTCTGCCGCGCTCCCGCGCGGCCTCGCGCCCTGCTCCGGCCCCCCGCCGGCCGCGTCGCCGCCCGGCGCGCGCCCCCCTCCGCCCCCCCCGCTGGCGGGCGGCCCGGCGGCGGGCCGCGCCGGGCTCCCGCCGCTCTCTGCCGCGCTCCCCCCGCGGCCTCGCGCCCCTGCTCCGGCCCCCCGCCGGCCGCGTCGCCGCCCGCCCGGCGCGCGCCCCCCCCTCCGCCCCCCCCCCCCCGCTGGCGGGCGGCCCCGGCGGCGGCGCGCGCCGGGCTCCCGCCGCTCTCTGCCGCGCTCCCCGCGCGCCTCGCGCCCTGCTCCGGCCCCCCCCGCCGGCGCGTCGCCGCCGCCCGGCGCGCGCCCCCCCCCCCTCCGCCCCCGCTGGCGGGCGGGCCCCCCCCGGCGGCGCCCCGCGCGGGCCCTCCGCCGCTCTCTGCCGCGCTCCCCGCGCGGCCTCGCGCCCTGCTCCGGCCCCCCGCCGGCCGCGTCGCCGCCCGGCGCGCGCCCCCCCCCCCTCCGCCCCGCTGGCGGGCGGGCCCCGGCGGCGGCCCGCGCCGCTCCCGCCGCTCTCTGCCGCGCTCCCCGCGGCCTCCGCGCCCTGCTCCGGCCCCCCCCCGGCCGCGTCGCCGCCGGCGCGCGCCCCCCCCTCGCCCCCCGCTGGCGGGCTGCCCCGGCGGCGGCGGCCCGAGCCGGGCTCCCGCCGCTCTCTGCCGCGCTCCCGCGCGGCCTCGCGCCCTGCTCCGGCCCCCCCGCCGGCCGCGTCGCCGCCGGGCGCGCCCCCCCCCTCCCCCCCGCTGGCGGGCGGCCCCGGCGGCGGCCCGCGCGGGCTCCCGCCGCTCTCTGCCGCGCTCCCCGCGCGGCCTCGCGCCCTGCCGGCGGCCCCCCCGCCGCCGCGTCGCCGCCCGGCGCGCGCCCCCCCCCTCCGCCCCCCGCTGGCGGGCGGCCCAGGCGGCGGCCGCGCCGGGCTCCCGCTGCTCTCTGCCGCGCTCCCCGCGCGGCCTCGCGCCCTGCTCCGGCCCCCCCCGCCGGCCGCGTCGCCGCCCGGCGCGCGCCCCCCCCCTCCGCCCCCGCTGGCGGGCGGCCCCCGGCGGCGGCGCCGCGCCGGGCTCCCGCCGCTCTCTGCCGCGCTCCCCCCGCGGCTCGCGCCCTGCTCCGGCCCCCCCCCGCCGGCCGCGTCGCCGCCCGGCGCGCGCCCCCCCCCCTCCGCCCCCCGCTGGCGGGCGGCCCCGGCGGCGGCCCGAGCCGGGCTCCCGCCGCTCTCTGCCGCGCCGAGCTCCCGAGCGGCTCGCGCCGCTGCCCCTCCGGCCCCCCCGCCGGCCGCGTCGCCGCCCGGCGCGCGCCCCCCCCCTCCGCCCCCGCTGGCGGGCGGCCCGGCGGCGGCCCGCGCCGGGCTCCCGCCGCTCTCTGCCGCGCTCCCGCGCGGCTCGCGCCCCTGCTCCGGCCCCCCCCGCGGCCGCGTCGTCGCCGCGGCGCGCGCCCCCCCCCTCCGCCCCCGCTGGCGGGCGGCCCCGGCGGCGGCCCGCGCCGGGCTCCCGCCGCTCTCTGCCGCGCTCCCGCGCGGCCTCGCGCCCTGCTCCGGGCCCCCCCGCCGGCCGCGTCGCCGCCCGGCGCGCGCCCCCCCCTCCGCCCCGCTGGCGGGCGGCCCCGGCGGCGGCCCGCGCCGGGCTCCCGCCCGCTCTCTGCCGCGTCCCCCGCGAGGCCTCGCGCCCTGCTCCGGCCCCCCCCCCCCGCCGGCCGCGTCGCCGCCCGGCGCGCGCCCCCCCTCCCGCCCCCGCTGGCGGGCGGCCCCGGCGGCGGCCGCGCCGGCTCACGCCGCTCTCTGCCGCGCTCCCCGCCGCGGCCTCGCGCCTGCTCCGGCCCCCCCGCCGGCCGCGTCGCCGCCCGGCGCGCGCCCCCCCCCTCCGCCCCCGCTGGCGGGCGGCCCCGGCGGCGGCCCGCGCCGGGCTCCCGCCGCTCTCTGCCGCGCTCCCCGCGCGGCCTCGCGCCCTGCTCCGGCCCCCCCGCCGGCCGCGGCGCCGCCCGGCGCGCGCCCCCCCCCTCCGCCCCGCTGGCGGGCGGCCCCGGCGGCGGCCCGCGCCGGGCTCCCGCCGCTCTCTGCCGCGCTCCCGCGCGGCCTCGCGCCCTGCTCCGGCCCCCCCGCCGGCCGCCGCCGCCGCGCCCGGCGCGCGCCCCCCCCTCCGCCCCCGCTGGCGGGCGCCCCGGCGGCGGCCCGCGCCGGGCTCCCGCCGCTCTCTGCCGCGTCCCCGCGCGGCCTCGCGCCCTGCTCCGGCCCCCCGCCGGCCGCGTCGCCGCCCGGGCGCGCGCCCCCCCCCCCTCCGCCCCCGCTGGCGGGCGGCCCGGCGGCGGCCCGCGCCGGGCTCCCGCTGCTCTCTGCGCGCTACCGCGGCCTCGCGCCCTGCTCCGGCCCCCCGCCGGCCGCGTCGCCGCCCGGCGCGCCACCCCCCCCTCCGCCCCCGCTGGGGGGGGCGGCCCCGGCGGCGGCCGCGCGCGGGCTCCCGCCGCTCTCTGCCGCGCTCCCCCGCGCGGCCTCGAGCCCTGCTCCGGCCCCCCCGCCGGCCGCGTCGCCGCCCGGCGCGCGCCCCCCCCTCCGCCCCCGCTGGCGGGCGGCCCCGGCGGCGGGGCCGCGCCGGGCGCGCCGCCCGCTCTCTGCGCGCTCCCCGCGCGGGCTCGCGCCCTGCTCCGGCCCCCCCGCCGGCCGCGTCGCCGCCGGCGCGCGCCCCCCCCCTCCGCCCCCGCTGGCGGGCGGCCCCCGGCGGCGGCCGCGCCGGGCTCCCGCCGCTCTCTGCCGCGCTCCCGCGCGGCCTCGCGCCCTGCTCCGGCCCCCCGCCGGCGCGGCGCGTCGCCGCCAGGCGCGCGCCCCCCCCCTCCGCCCCCGCTGGCGGGCGGCCCCGGCGGCGGCCCGCGCCGGGCTCCCGCCGCTCTCTGCCGCGCTCCCCCGCGGCCTCGCGCCCCTGCCCGGCCCCCCCGCCGGCCGCGTCGCCGCCCGGCGCGCGCCCCCCCTCCGCCCCGCTGGCGGGCGGCCCCGGCGCGGCCGCGCCGGGCTCCGCCGCTCTCTGCCGCGCTCCCCGCGAGGCCTCGCGCCCTGCTCCGGCCCCCCGCCGCCGCGTCGCCGCCCGGCGCGCGCCCCCCCCTCCGCCCCCGCTGGCGGGCGGCCCCGGCGGCGGCCCGCGCCGGGCTCCCGCCGCTCTCTGCCGCGCTCCCCGCGCGGCCTCGCGCCCTGCTCCGGCCCCCCCCGCCGGCAGCGTCGCCGCGCCGGCGCGCGCCCCCCCCTCCGCCCCCGCTGGCGGGCGGCCCCGGCGGCGGCCCGCGCCGGGCTCCCGCCGCTCTCTGCCGCGCTCCCCGCGCGGCCTCGCGCCCTGCTCCGGCCCCCGCCGGCAGCGTCGCCGCCGGCGCGAGCCGCGCGCGCCCCCCCCTCCGCCCCGCTGGCGGGGCGGCCCGGCGGCGGCCCGCGCCGGGCTCCGCCGCGCTCTCTGCCGCGCTCCCCGCGCGGCCTCGCGCCCTGCTCCGGCCCCCCCGCCGGCCGCGTCGCCGACCGGCGCGCGCGCCCCCCCCCTCCGCCCCGCTGGCGGGCGGCCCCGGCGGCGGCCGCGCCGGCTCCGCCGCTCTCTGCCGCGCTCCCCGCGCGGCCTCGCGCCCTGCTCCGGCCCCCCCGCCGGCCGCGTCGCGCCCGGCGCGCGCCCCCCCCCTCCGCCCCGCTGGCGGGCGGCCCAGGCGGCGGCGCGCGGCCGGGCTCCTCGCCGCTCTCTGCCGCGCTCCCCGCGCGGCCTCGCGCCTGCTCCGGCCCCCCCGCCGGCCGCGTCGCCGCCCGGCGCGCGCCCCCCCCTCCAGCCCCGCTGGCGGGCGGCCCGGGCGGCGGCGGCCCGCGCGGGCTCCCGCCGCTCTCTGCCGCGCTTCCCGCGCGGCCTCGCGCCCTGCTCCGGCCCCCCCGCCGGCCGCGCCGCCCGGCGCGCGCCCCCCCCTCCGCCCCCGCTGGGGGGCCCCGGGCGGCGGCCCGCGCCGGGCTCCCGCCGCTCTCTGCCGCGCTCCCCCGCGCGGCCTCGCGCCCTGCTCCGCCCCCCCCCGCCGGCCGCGTCCGCCCGGCGCGCGGCCGCCCCCCCCTCCGCCCCCGCTGGCGGGCGGCCCGGCGGCGGGCCCGCGCCGGGTCCGCCGCCTCTCTGCCGCGCTCCCGCGCGGCCTCGCGCCCTGCTCCGGCCCCCCCCGCCGGCCGCGTCGCCGCCCGCGCGCGCCCCCCCCCCTCCGCCCCCGCTGGCGGGCGGCCCCGGCGGCGGCCCGCGCCGGGCTCCCGCCGCTCTTGCCGCGCTCCGCGCGGCCTCGCGCCCTGCTCCGGGCCCCCCGCCGGCCGCGTCGCCGCCCGGCGCGCGCCCCCCCCCTCCGCCCCCGCTGGCGGGCGGCCCCGGCGGCGGCCCGCGCGGCCGCCCCGCCGCTCTCTGCCGCGCTCCCCGCGCGGCCTCGCGCCCTGCTCCGGCCCCCCCCGCCGGCCGCGTCGCCGCCCGGCGCGCGCCCCCCCCCTCCGCCCCGCTGGCGGGCGGCCCCGGCGGCGGCCCGCGCCGGCGCCTCCCGCCCGCCTCGCTCTTGCCGCGCTCCCCGCGCGGCTCGCGCCTGCTCCGGCCCCCCCGCCGGCCGCGTCGCCGCCCGGCGCGCGCCCCCCCCTCCGCCCCCCCCCGCTGGCGGGCGGCCCCCGGCGGCGCGCGCG
This sequence comes from Octopus sinensis, assembly GCF_006345805.1. Classification (NCBI taxonomy): domain Eukaryota; kingdom Metazoa; phylum Mollusca; class Cephalopoda; order Octopoda; family Octopodidae; genus Octopus; species Octopus sinensis. The sequence goes on along the minus strand of NW_021834093.1, from coordinate 8,916 downwards.
CCGGGCTCCCGCCGCTCTCTGCCGCGCTCCCCGCGGCCTCGCGCCCTGCTCCGGCCCCCCCGCCGGCCGCGTCGCGCGCCCGGCGCGCGCCCCCCCCCTCCGCCCCCGCTGGCGGGCGGCCCCCGGCGGCGGCCCGCGCCGGGCTCCCGCCGCTCTCTGCCGCGCTCCCGCGCGGCCTCGCGCCCTGCTCCGGCCCCCCCGCCGGCCGCGCGTCGCCGCCCGGCGCGCGCCCCCCCCCTCCGCCCCCGCTGGCGGGCGGCCCCGGCGGCGGCCCGCGCCGGGCTCCCGCCGCTCTCTGCCGCGCTCCCCGCGCGGCCTCGCGCCCTGCTCCGGCCCCCCCGCCGCCGGCCGCGTCGCCGCCCGGCGCGCGCCCCCCCCCTCCGCCCCCGCTGGCGGGCGGCCCCGGCGGCGGCCCCGCGCCGGCTCCCGCCGCTCTCTGCCGCGCTCCCCGCGCGGCCTCGCGCCCTGCTCCGGCCCCCCGCCGGCCGCGTCGCCGCCCGGCGCGCGCCCCCCCCCTCCGCCCCCGCTGGCGGGCGGCCCCGGCGGCGCGCGCGCCGGGCCCGCCGCTCTCTGCCGCGCTCCCCGCGCGGCTCGCGCCCTGCTCCGGCCCCCCCCCGCCGGCGTCGCCGCGCCGGCGCGCGCCCCCCCCCCCGCCCCCGCTGGCGGGCGGCCCCGGCGGCGGCCCGCGCCGGGCTCCCGCCGCTCTCTGCCGCGCTCCCCGCGCGGCCTCGCGCCCTGCTCCGGCCCCCCCGCCGGCCGCGTCGCCGCCGGCGCGCGCCCCCCCCCTCCGCCCCCGCTGGCGGGCGGCCCCGGCGGCGGCGGCGCGAGCGGGCTCCTCCCGCGCTCTCTGCCGCGCTCCCCGCGCGGCCTCGCGCCCTGCTCCGGCCCCCCCCGCCGGCGCGTCGCCGCCGGCGCGCGCCCCCCCCCTCCGCCCCCGCTGGCGGGCGGCCCCCGGGGCGGCGGCCCGCGCGGGCTCCCGCCGCTCTCTGCCGCGCTCCCCGCGCGGCCTCGCGCCCTGCTCCGGCCCCCCCGCCGGCCGCGTCGCGCCCGGCGCGCGCCCCCCCCTCCGCCCCCGCTGGGGGGCTGCCCCGGCGGCGGCCCGCGCCGGGCTCCCGCCGCTCTCTGCCGCGCTCCCCGCGCGGCCTCCGCGCCCTGCTCCGGCCCCCCCCCGCCGGCCGAGTCGCCGCCCGGCGCGCGCCCCCCCCCTCCGCCCCCCGCTGGCGGGCGGCGGCCCCGGCGGCGGCCCGCGCCGGGCTCCTCCCGCGCTCTCTGCCGCGCTCCCCGCGCGGCCTCGCGCCCTGCTCCGGCCCCCCCGCCGGCCGCGCGTCGCGCCGGCGCGCGCCCCCCCCTCCCGCCCCCGCTGGCGGGCGGCCCCGGCGGCGGCGGCCGCGCCGGGCTCCGCAGCTCTCTGCCGCGCTCCCCGCGCGGCCTCGCGCCCTGCTCCGGGCCCCCCCGCCGGCCGCGTCGCCGCCGCGCGCGCGCACCCCCCCCCGCCCCCCCCGCTGGCGGGCGGCCCCGGCGGCGGCCCGCGCCGGGCTCCCGCCGCTCTGCAGCGCTCCCCCGCGCGGCCTCGCGCCCTGCTCGGGCCCCCCCGCCGGCCGCGTCGCCGCCCGGCGCGCGCCCCCCCCTCCCGCCCCCCGCTGGCGGGCTGCCCGGCGGGGCCGAGCCGGGCTCTCCAGCCGCCTCTGCCGCGCTCCCCGCGCGCGGGCCTCGCGCCCTGCCTCCGGCCCCCCCCCGCCGGCGCGTCGCCGCCGGCGCGCGCCCCCCCCCCTCCGCCCCCGCTGGCGGGCGGCCCCGGCGGCGGCCCGGCGCCGGGCTCCCGCCGCTCTCTGCCGCGCTCCCCCGCGCGGCCTCGAGCCTGCTCCGGCCCCCCGCCGGCCGCGTCGCCGCCAGGCGCGCGCGCCCCCCCTCGCCCCCGCTGGCGGGCGGCCCCGGCGGCGGCCCGCGCCGGGCTCCCGCGCTCGCTCTGCCGCGCTCCCCGCGCGGCCTGCGCCCTGCTCCGGACCCCCGCCGCCGCGTAGCCGCCCGGCGCGCGCCCCCCCCCCCGCCCCCGCTGGCGGCTGCCCGCGGCGGGCCAGCGCCGGGCTCCAGCGCCGCTCTATGCCGCGCTCCCGCGCGGCCTCGCGCCCTGCTCCGGCCCCCCCGCAGGCCGCGTCGCCGCCCGGCGCGAGCCCCCCCCTCCCGCCCCCGCTGGCGGGCGGCCCCGGCGGCGGCTCCCGCGGCCGGGCTCCCGCGCTCTCTGCCGCGCTCCCCGGCGGCTCGCGCCCTGCTCAGGCCCCCGACGGCCGCGTCGCCGCCAGGCGCGCGCCCCCCCTCCGCCCCCGCTGGCGGGCGCCCGGCGGCGGCCCGCGCCGGGCTCCCGCCGCTCTCTGCCGCGCTACCCGCGCGGCCTCGCGGCCCTGTCCGCCCGGCCCCCCCGCCGGCCGAGCCGTCGCACCCGGGCGCGCCCCCCCCTCCCCCCCCCCGCCCCCCCGCTGCGGGCGGCCCCGGGGCGGCCCGCGCCGGGCGCCCGCCGCTATCTGCCGCGGTCCCCGCGAGTCCCGCGCCCTGCTCCGGAACCCCCCCGCCGGCCGCGTCGCCGCCCGGAGGCGCGCCCCCCCCTCTCCGCCCCCCGCGGCGGGCGGCCCCAGGCGGCCCGGCGCCGGGCTCCCGCCGCTCTCTGACGCGCTCCCGCGCGTCCTCCGAGCCCCTGCTCCGGACCCCAGCCGGCCGCGTCGCCGCCCGGCGCGCGCAACCCCCCCTCCCGCCCGCTGGCGGGGGGCGCCCCCGGCGGCGGCCGCGCCGGGCTCCCGCCGCTCTCTTGCAGCGCTCCCCCGCGCGTCCTCGGCCCCCGCTCCAGGCCCCCCCCGCCGGCCGCGTCGCCGACCGGGCGCGGCGCCCCACCCTTCCCGCCCCCGCTGGCGGGCGGCCCCGGCGGCGGCCCGCGCCGGGCTCCCGCGCTCTCTGCCGCGCTCCCCGCGGCCTCGCGCCCTGCTCCGGCCACCCCCCCCGCAGCCGCGTCGCCGCCCGGCAGCGAGCCCCCCCCCTCCGCCCCCGATGGCGGGCTGCCCCGGCGGCGGCCGCGCCGGGTCTCCCGCCGCTCTATGCCGCGCTCCCCGCGAGGCCCTCGCGCCCGCTCCGGCCCCCCCCGCCGGCCGAGTAGCCGCCCGGCGCGCGCCCCCCCTCCTCGCCCCCGCTGGCGGGCCCCCCGGCGGCGGCCCGCGCCGGCTCCGCAGCGCTCTCTGCCGCGCTCCCCGCGCGGCCTCGCGCCCTGCTCCGGCCACCCCGCCGGCCGCGTCGCCGCCCGGCGCGCGGCCCCAACCTCCCCCCCCCGCTGGCGGGGGCCCAGGTGGCGGCCCGCGCCGGGCTCCCGCCGCTCTCTGCCGCGCTCCCAGCGCGGCCTCGCGCCCCTGTCCGGCCCCCCCCGCCGGCCGGCGTCGCCGCCCGGGCGCGGCGCCCCCCACCCTCCGCACCCCCGCTGGCGGGCGCCCACGGCGGCGGCCCGCGCCGGGCTCCCGCCGCTCTCTGCCGCGCTCCCGCGCGGCCTCGAGCCCTGCTCCGGCCCCCCCCGCCGGCCGCGTCGCCGCCCGGCGCGCGCGCCCCCCCCCCCGCCCCCGCTGGCGGGCGGCCCCCGGCGGCGGCCCGCGCCGGGCTCACGCCGCTCTCTGCCGCGCTTCCCCCGCGCGGCCTCGCGCCCTGCTCCGGCCCCCACCGCCGGCCGCGTCGCCGCCCGGCGCGCGCCCCCCCCTCCCGCCCCCGCTGGCGGGCGGCCCCGGCGGCGGCCCGCGCCCGGGCCCTCCCGCCCGCTCTCTGCCGCGCTCCCGCGCGGCCTCGGGCCTGCTCCGGGCCCCCCCGCCGGCCGCGTCGCCGCCCGGCGCGGCGCCCCCCCCTCCGCCCCCCCGCTGGCGGGCGGCCCCGGCGGCGGCCCGCGCCGGGCTCCAGCCGCTCTCTGCCGCGCTCTCCCGCGCGGCCTCGCGCCCTGCTCCGGCCCCCCCGCCGGCCAGAGTCGCCGCCCGGCGCGCGCCCACCCCCCTCCCCCCCCCGCTGGCGGGCTGCCCCCCGGCGGCGGCCCGCGCCGGGTCCAGCCGCTTCTGCCGCCTCCCTCGACCGCGCGTCTCGCGCCCTGCTACGGCCCCCCGCCGGCCGCGTCGCCGCCCGGCGCGCGCCCCCCCCTCCGCCCCCCGCTGGCGGGCTGGCCCCGGCGCGGCCCGCGGGCTCCCGCCGCTCTCTGCCGCGCTCCCCCGCGCGGCCTCGCGCCCTGCTCCGGCCCCCCCGCCGGCCGCGTCGCCGCCCGGCGCGCGCCCCCCCCCCCCGCCCCCGCTGGCGGGCGGCCCCGGCGGCGGCCCGAGCCGGGCTCCCGCGCTCTCTGCCGCGCTCCCCGCGCGGCCTCGCGCCGCTCAGGCCCCCCGCCGGCCGCGTCGCCGCCCGGCGCGGCGCCGCCCCCCCCCCCCTCCCCCCCCGGCCCGCCCCCCCGCTGGGCGGCGGCCCGGGGAGCACGAGCCCGGGCTCCCGCCTCTATGCCGCGCTCCCCGCGCGGCCTCGAGCCCTGCTCACGGCCACCCCGCCGGCCGCGTCGCCGCCACGGCGCGCGCCCACCCTCCGCCCCGCTGGCGGGCGGGCCCCGGCGGCGGCCCGCGCAGGGCTCCCGCCGCCTCTGCGCGCTCCCCGCGCGGCCTCGCGCCCTGCTCCGGCCCCCCCGCCGGCCGCGTCGCCGCCCGGCGCGCGCACCCCCCTCCGCCCCGCTGGCGGGCGGCCCCGGCGGCGGCCCGCGCCCGGGCTCCCGCCGCTCTCGCCGCGCGCTCCCCGCGCCTCGCGACCTGCTCCGGCCCCCCCGCCGGCCGCGTCGCCGCCCGGGCGCGCCCCCCCCCTCCGCCCCGCTGGCGGGCTGCCCCCGGCGGAGGCCCGCGCCGGGCTCCCGCCGCTCTCTGCCGCGCTCCCCGCGCGGCATCGAGCCCTGCTCCGGCCCCCCCGCGGCAGCGTCGCGCCCGGCGCGCGCCCCCCCCCTCCGCCCCCGCTGGCGGGCTGCCCCGGCGGCGGCCCGCGCCGGCCTCCCGCGCTCTCTGCGCTCCCCGCGCGGCCTCGCGCCCTGCTCCGGCCCCCCCGCCGGCCGCGTCGCCGCCCGGCGCGCGCCCCCACCCTCCGCCCCCGCTGGCGGGCGCCCCCGGCGGCGGCGCCCGAGCCGGGCTCCCGCCCGCTATCTGCCGCGGCTCCCCGCGAGGCCTCGCGCCCTGCTCCGGCCCCCCCCCGCCGGCGCGTCGCCGCCCGGCGCGCGCACCCCCCCTCCGCCCCCGCTGGCGGGCGGCCCCGGCGGCGGCCCCGCGCCGGGCTCCCGCCGCTCTCTGCCGCGCTCCCGCGCGGCCTCGCGCCCTGCTCGGCCCCCCCGCCGGCCGCGTCGCCGCCAGGCGCGCGCGCCCCCCCCTCCCCCCCCCCGCTGGCGGGCTGCCCCGGAGGCGGCCCGCGCCGGGCTCCCGCCGCGCTCTCTGCCGCGCTTCCCCGAGCGCCTCGAGCCCTGCTCCGGCCCCCCGCCGGCCGCGTCGCCGCCCGGGCGCGCGCCCACCCCCTCCGCCCCCGCTGGCGGGCGCCCCCGGCGCCGCGGCCCGCGCCGGGCTCCCGCCGCTCTCTGCCGAGCTCCCCGAGCGGCATCGCGCCCTGCTCCGGCCCCCCCGCCGGCGCGTCGCCGCGGCGCCGCGCCCCCCACCCGCCCCCGCTGGCGGGCGGACCGGCGGCGGCCCGAGCCGGGCTCCCGCCGCTCTCTGCCGCCCTCCCCGCGCGGCCTCGAGCCCCTGCTCCGGCCCCCCAGCCGGCCGCGTCGCCGCCGGCGCGCGCCCCCCCCCCGGCCCCCCGCTGGCGGGCGGCCCCGGCGGCGGCCCCGCGCCGGGCTCCGCCGCTCTCTGCCGCGCTCCACGCGCGGCCTCGCGCCCTGCTCCGGCCCCCCCGCCGGCCGCGTAGCCGCCGGCGCGCGCCCCCCCCCTCCGCCCCGCTGGCGGGCGGCCCCGGCGGCGGCCCGCGCCGGGCTCCAGCCGCTCTCTGCCGCGCTCCCCGCGCGTCCTCGGCCCTGCTCCGGCCCCCCCGCGGCCGCGTCGCCGCCCGGCGCGCGCCCCCCCCCTCCGCCCCCGCTGGGCGGCTGCCCCGGCGGCGGCCCCGCCGGGCTCCCGCCGCTCTCTGCCGCGCTCCCCGCGCGGCCTCGCGCCTGCTCCGGCCCCCCCGCCGGCCGCGTCGCCGCCCGGCGCGCCCCCCCCCTCCGCCCCCCTGGCGGGCTGCCCCCAGGCGGCGGCCCGCGCCGGGCTCCCGCCGCGTCTCTGCCGGCTCCCGCGCGGCCTCGCGCGCCCTGCTCCGGCCCCCCCGCCGGCCGCGTCGCCGCCCGGCGCGCGCGACCACCCCTCCCCCCCGCTGGCGGGCGGCCCCGGCGGCGGCCCGCGCCGGGCTCCTCCGCCGCCTCTCTGCCGCGCTCCCCGCGCGCCTCCGCCCCCTGCTCCGGCCCCCCGCCGGCCGCGTCGCCGCCGGCGCGCGCCCCCTGCCCCCCGCTGGCGGGCGGCCCAGCGGCGGCCCGCGCCGGGCTCCTCCCGCCGCTCTCTGCCGCGCTCCCCGCGCGGCCTCGCGCCCCTTCCGGCCCCCCCAGCCGGCGCGTCGCCGCCCGGCGAGCGCCCCCCCCCTCCGCCCCCCGCTGGCGGGCGGCCCCGGCGGCGGCCCGCGCCGGGCTCCCGCCGCTTCTGCCGCGCTCCCCGCGCGGCCTCGCGCCCTGCTCAGGCCCCCCGCCGCCGCGTCGCTCGCCGCCGGCGCGCGCCCCCCCCCTCCGCCCCGCTGGCGGCGGCCCCCGGCGGCGGGCGGCGCGCGCGGGTCCCGCTGCTCTCTGCCGCGCTCCCCGCGCGGCCTCGCGCCCTGCTCCGGCCCCCCCCCCCGGCCGGCCGCGTCGCCGCCCGGCGCGCGCCCCCCCCCCTCCGCCCCCGCTGGCGGGCGGCCCCGGCGGCGGCCGCGCGGGCGCGGGTCCGCGCTCTCTGCCGCGCTCCAGCGGCCGCGCCCTGCTCCGGCCCCCCCGCCGGCCGCGTCGAGAGCGCCCGGCGCGCGCCCCCCCCCTCCGCACCCGCTGGCGGGCGGCCCCGGCGGCGGCCCGCGCCGGGCTCCCGCCGCTCTCTGCCGCGCTCCCCGCGGCCTCGCGCCCTGCTCCGGCCCCCCCGCCGGCCGCGTCGCCGCCCGGCGCGCGCCCCCCCCCTCCGCCCCCGCTGGCGGGCGGCCCCGGCGGCGGCCCGCGCCGGGCTCCCGCCGCTCTTGCCGCGCGCCCCGCGCGGCCTCGCGCCTGCTCCGGCCCCCCCGCCGGCCGCGTCGCCGCCCGTCGCGCGCGGGCCCCCCCCCTCCGCCCCCGCTGGGGGGGCGGCCCCGGCGGCGGCGCGCAGGCTCCCGCGCTCTCTGCCGCGCTCCCCGCGGCCTCGCGCCTGCTCCGGCCCCCCGCCGGAGCGCGTCGCCGCCCGGCGCGCGCCCCCCCCTCCGCCCCGCTGGCGGGCGGCCACCGGCGGAGCCCGCGCCGGGCTCCCGCCCGCCTCTCTGGCCGCGCTCCCCGCGCGGGCTCGCGGCCCTGCTCCGGCCCCCCCCGCCGGCCGCGTCGCCGCCCGGCGCGCGCCCCCCCCTCAGCCCCCGCTGGCGGGCGGCCCCGGCGGCGGCCCGCGCCGGGCTCCCGCCGCTCTCTGCCGCGCTCCCAGCGGCCTCGCGCCCTGCTCCGGCCCCCCCGCCGGCCGCGTCGCCGCACGGCGCGCGCCCCCCCCCCTCCCCCCCGCTGGCGGGCGGCCCCCGGCGGCGGCCGCGCCGGGCCCCGCCGCTCTCTGCCGCGCTCCCGCGCGGCCTCGCGCCCTGCTCCGGCCCCCCGCCGGCCGCGCGTCGCCGCCCGGCGCGCGCCCCCCCCCTCCGCCCCCGCTGGCGGGCGGCCCGGCGGCGGCGGCCGCGCCGGGCTCCAGCCGCTCTCTGCGCGAGCTCCCCGCGCGGCATCGCGCCCTGCTCCGGCCCCCCCGCCGGCAGCGTCGCCGCCGGCGGCGCGCGCCCCCCCCTCCGCCCCGCTGGCGGGCCGCCCCCGGCGGCGGCCGCGCCGGGCTCCCGCCGCTATCCGCGCGCTCCCCGCGCGGCCTCGCGCCCTGCTCCGGCCCCCCCCGCCGGCCGCGTCGCCGCCCGGCGCGCGCACCCCCCCCTCCGCCCCCGCTGGCGGGCGGCCCCGGCGGCGGCCCCGCGGCGGGCCTCCGTCGCCTCTGCGCGCTCCCCGCGCGGCCTCGCGCCCTGCTCCGGCCCCCCGCCGGCCGCGTCGCCCGGGGCGCGCCGCGCCCCCCCCTCCGCCCCCGCTGGCGGGCGGCCCGGCGGCGGCCCCGCCGGGCTCCCGCGCTCTCTGCCGCGCTCCCCGCGCGGCCTCGCGCCCGCTCCGGACCCCCCCGCCGCCGAGTCGCCGCCCGGCGCGCGCCCCCCCCCCTCGCCCCCGCTGGCGGGCGGCCCCGGCGGCGGCCCGCGCGGGCTCCCGCCGCTCTCTGCCGCGCTCCCCGCGCGGCCTCGCGCCCTGCTCCGGCCCCCCCCGCCGGCCGCGTCGCCGCCCGGCGCGCGCCCCCCCCCTCCGCCCCCGCTGGCGGGCGGCCCCCGGCGGGGCCGCGCCGGGCTCCCGCTGCTCTCTGCCGCGCTCACCGCGCGGCCTCGCGCCCTGCTCCGGCCCCCCCGCGCCGGTCGCGCCGACGGCGCGCGCCCCCACCCTCCAGCCCCCCGCTGGCGGGCGCCCCCCCGGCGGAGGCCCGCGCCGGGCTCCGCCGCTATCTGCCGCGCGTCCCCCCGCGGCCTCGCGCCCTGCTCCGGCCCCCGCCGCCGCGTCGCCGACCGGCGCGCCCACCCACCTCCGCCCCCGCTGGCGGGCGGCCCCGCGGCGGCGCGCGCGGGCTCCCGCGCTTCTGCCGCGCTCCCCGCGCGGCCTCGCGC
>NW_021834092.1:20000-22500 GCF_006345805.1 Octopus sinensis | reverse complement strand
TATCCCCGAGTATGGTTGCTTTCTCGTTTTCTGTGACATTTTCTGGTGTGTATGATTATTATTATTATTATTATTATTATTATTATTATTATTATTATATTATTATTATTATTATTATTATTATCATCATCATTATTATTATTTTATTATTATTATTATTATTATTATTATTATTATTATTATTATTATTATTATTATTATTATTATTATTATCATCATCATTATTATTAATATTATTATTATTATTATAATTATTATTATTATTATTATCATCATCATCATCATCATTTTCCTCTTCTTTCAATTCTGTTTCTAGTTCTTGTCTTGTGTCTTCCCGACACCTAGGGCAGACAAACGCACTGTATGTATTGGTAGGCCATTGAAACAAACGCATCAGATTGTTCATTTACAAGGTCATGTGATAGAGAAAAACGTGGAAGATAGACAGACAGAAAAAGGAAGGAAGAGAAAAGCGAAAAAAGAATAACCGAGAAAAAGGGAAGAAAATTCGGAGCGATAATGCTCTTCTCAACACATGTGACGTACCAGTTAAGAAATCTTTTTCACTCTCTGCATGGATGGTAAGCCAGGGATAATTCTCAAATAATTTTCAGCTCCTTATTTGATCATTCCAAGTACTCCTACTGCTGTTGTAAACGTCTTGAGATGCCACATCTTTTCGATTTGATCACCAAATCTATATTTTCTGAGCTTATCAAATTCTTTTGCCGAAATATTAGGATCACACTTTATTGTTTTCTTTCCTTCGCAAAAATATCGGATTGATTACCTTTGGTGGTCCTGCCTGTACATCCTGGAAAAGCCTTAAAAAATTATTATTATTATCATTATCATCATCATCATCATTATATTTCTTGTTATTATTAATATTATTATTATTATTATCATTATTATTATTATTATTATTATTATTATTATTATTATTATTATTATTTTATTATTATTATTATTATTATCATCATCAACATCATCATTATTTTTATCATCATCATCATCATCATTATTATTATTATTTATTGTCTTTGCACAGCTTTTAACGCTGGAGATGTACTACAGTGCCAGCTGTTCCCTACCAGTGAACTCATGTAACACTACTTAATTTCCGAGCACCATTCGGAGTATTCGAGCGGTTCCAAGCAGTGTTGTTTTCTGCAAGTGCTCCACCCATATTGTAGCCCCTATTTGTTATATGTACTTCTCAAGATTTTTACTCACTGATCCCAGGGCTCCGACAATTATTGGTACTAAAACCCGCTTTTCCATCGACCACAACTACTTAAACTCCAAGCTAACCTGTCATATCCATCGACTTTTCTTTCTCCCTTATCGCATATATTGTTGTCAGCTAGGCATGCTATATATATGATCCCGCATTGTTTGATTTTTTCTCAGTTAACACTATGGATCTTTGCATTATCATCTTCGATTATGCCTTTGGGTTTATATTCGTACCACTATTTAGCTCTGCCAAGTCCATACTTGTTGCAAAATTTCCACTGGACAAGCCTTGCTACATTTTCGTGGTGTTTCTTATATTCCTCCTGGGCTAGTGGCGTACATTGACTGACAATATGCCATATGGTTATCATTTCCTGATGTGTCGTCTATTCTGTATTTGATGTAATTGGTTCTTAGTGTTTGCTTTTGGGCAGCACAGATTAGAGCCTCCGTTTCCGCTTTTAAATTACTTTTAGTCAACCATAGCCATCTTTTTTCTCTGTCTGTCTTATTTTCAACATACATATGAAAATGTCCATGCCTTCTTTATTTTACCTACCTATTTTCAGTTTCATTCATTCTCAAGTGCTTGTACAGTGCTTTATCTTCGCAATCTTCCATCCTACACAAGCTTGACCTTCTTATTTCCAATAATAGTGGTTCTGTAACATTTTTTACATACCATGCTCTGCTGTTTTCTTCAGCTCTAATGCTGTGTTTGTATCCAATCAGTACTCTTCCCCCTTCTTTTTCTTGATACATACAGTCTGTCTGTGTGCCGTCCTCCATTTCGCAATGCTTTTTCCAAGCAATCGCTCAACACTCGATGCAATACCAAATAATTCATAATCCAAGAATGTGGGTTCATATCGTATGCCTTACGATAATCTATCCATGACATGGCTAAGTTAGTTTTTCTCCTCTTGCAGTCTCTAAGTACAGTTTTGTCTACCAGGAGTTGATCCTTGGTATCTCTGCACTTACGTTTGCAAACCTTCTGCTCATGTAGCAGGAATCCATTTTATCCAAATGTCCCTACAATTACTCTGCGATAATTCCAGTCAAAAATTTCTATATAAGTGGCAAGAAGGATATTGGCCTGTAATTGTCTACCGTGTTGCCTTTTTCAATGTTTTTCAAGCACAGCACAGTCCTACCCATTGTCAACCACTCTGGTGTTACTCGGTCGGCATTTAACAAGGTGTTGGGTTGTGCAGCTATTGGTGCATGACATTCACAAAATCTTTTGATCCAGTATCTT
>NW_021834092.1:5000-15000 GCF_006345805.1 Octopus sinensis | reverse complement strand
GCATGCTTTGAACACTGACTACATTTCTTCAGATCTATGGTCATGAAGGTTTTATTATTCAACCTGGTTTTCTTTGCCAAGAAACAGTGCATGATTTGTAGGTGTATTTGGCTGCTATTAGTAACATATCATGCAACTCCATAACGGTCTCCATATTGCTTTGCACCATATAGATAGACTATTGCAACATACTATATTGCTATAGTTTAAACTCTTGCTATAAAAGCGTTTGGTGAGCGTTTTCTGTTCTTCATTCAATCTCAATGAAGCCTACAGCACTAAAAACGATCGAAAAACCTTTTGTATTAATAACAATATCAATATCAATATCAATATCAATATATAATATATATATATATATATATATATATATATATATATATATATATATATATATATATATCAGGTTTGAGGACTTCATTTTGAAATCTTGTGTATTTTCATACTGAAAGACAAGTGGAAATTAAACTTTTCTTTAAAATGAATGAATATTGCCTTTCTTTTCTTAAGAGTAAATGGGAGAAAGTTGTATGCTTCTGGGCAAAATTTCTGTTCCATTTTCAAGACCTCTTTCCAGATGTTAGTTCTCTGCAATGAGAACATGGTAAAGTATTGAGTCAATATTTTCTTTCAGATCCTTCTTGGAGGAATAGGACAAGGAAGAAAGACAAGACATAGCAAAATAGAAAGAAAATGAATAAATAAATGAATATCAGAAAAGAATGCTGAACAATTTGACAATAATAAAGGCATGAAAGGAATTCGATGTAAAAATATATATATAAAAAAAAAAAACAACTTAAAATCGAGTAGCATAAAATATATGGTTTGCTATTTGAAAGAAACATATTTCCTGCAAGGCAGATTAAGATTAGAATTTCAACAAATTTTGTTGTTCAAGCTGTCATCTATGTTCTCCCAAGTGATGACGTGAGAGAGAGACAGCAACGTCAAGCAGAAATCCTCTGGTTAAAAGCCAGAGGCTGTGACATTTCACTTTGTCGCATTTTTATTTGTTGTATTGGCGTCTAATATTCTTCCTCCTCTTCCTTTTATCAGGATATTGCAGACACTAGCAAGCTGACAATATCCTGCGGGAGGGAGGGAAAAAACACAAGAAAATGAGTTGTATTTCGTAGTCTTGTTTGGTGGACAAACACGTCTAACTGGAAACTCCCAAAGGCATCAGCCAAGAAGCTGAGAAAATGTTTGTCTAAAAATTGTTCCACAACAAGCGAAGCCGAGTAGGAGTGAAATAGAATAGGAAGCGGTATTTTCTAGCAGAGCTGCGCATCTCGTATTTACTCTTCTGTCGCTGCTAAATAACACTCTATCATTAGTTATTTTATTATTGCTATTTTTCTCCTCCTCCAACCCTTCTTCATTTTTTTTTCATCTTTTTCTTCTCTGTTTTCTTCTTATTCTTTCCTCCTAATCATCATGCTCATCATCATCATCATCATCATCTTCTTCTTCTTCTTCTGCTTCTTCTTCTTCTATCTTCTTCTTCTTCTTCGTATTCTTCTTCTTCTTCTTCTTCTTCTGCTTTTCTTCTTCTTCTTCTTTTCTTCTTCTTCTGTCTTCTACTTCTTCTTTTCGCTTTTTCTTCTTATTCTTCTTCTTCTTCTACTTCTTCTTCTCTTCCTTCCCCCCTTCCTCTCTTCTTCTTCTTCTTCTTCTTTTCTTTCTTCTCTCCTCCCCATCATCATCATTATCATCATCATCATCATCTTATTCTTCTCCGTCATCATCATCATCATCATATCATCATCATCATCATCATATTATTATTATTATTATTATTATTATTATTATTATTATTATTATTGTCATCATCATCATCATCATCATCATCATTATCATCATCATTATTATTATTATTATTATTATTATTATTATTATTATCATTATTATCCTTCTTCTTCTTCTTCTTCTTCACATTATATACCTTACTAAAATTAGATATTGGCACCGATCAAATTACATGCGTGATAACAAACTGTAATTATATATTATCTTCATCTCACTGGAAAATATTAAGTAATATTATATCACTACCGCAATATTCCTCAATATATTTTGATATTGTCCTCCTCTAGTTTTCGTTATCTCTTTTACAAAACCGCATTTTATTTTATTTCATTTGATTTTGTTTATTTCATTATATTTTTGCTTCCGTTAACTATTGTTAGAACACCATCGCTGAAATTGACTGTAATTGAAAAACTATTTTCTTAATATTACACATAATATCGATTTAGTTAGTTCTTAAATTTTTTCCGTTGTACATGATCGTGTATTTATAGTGAAGTATGATGGAATATGAAGTCGTAGCCTTTATGACTTTCCTAAAAGGATTAAATATGTCGATAAAATGAAACAACATTTTAATCCATCACTCAGTTTTAATCCATCATTCCCACTAGATGATCCTTGCAAACCTCTGGCGTAGAGTCCACTCTGTGGCGTAGAGTCCACTCTGTGGCGTAGAGTCCACTCTGTGGCGTAGAGTCCACTCTGTGGCGTAGAGTCCACTTTGTTTTAAGTCTTTCACTTTCGTAAGAAAATAATGCAATAGGAGCAGGAGGGGCTATATGGTAAGTAGCTTGCTTACGAACCACATGGCTCCGGGTTCAGTCTCCCTGCGTGGCACTTGAGCAAATGTCTTCAACTATAGCCACGGGCCGAAACAAAGCCTTGTGAGTGAATTTGGTAGACAGAAATTGAAAGAAGCCCATCGTATATATATGCATATATGTGTGTGTGTGTGTGTGTGTGTGTGTGTTGTGTGTGTGTGTTTGTGTGTATTTGCCCCCACCCCAACATCGCTTGACAACCGATGCTGGTGTGTTTACGTTCCCGTAACTAAGCGGTTCGGCAAAAGAGATCGATAGAATAAGTACTAGGCTTACAAGGAATATGTCCTGGGTGTCAATTTGCTCGACTAAAGGCGGTGCTCCAGCATGGTCGCAGTCAAATGACTGAAACATGTCAAAGAGTAAAGAGTAATAGTTTATAATGTACTGCTCACTAACAACACTGTTTCTCATGGTCCCTCATTTCTTTGCTTCCCCTCTCCCTTCGTTCAAGTCTGCAAAGGACTACAAAACGTCAACATCTTTGCCCTGGTTGCTCATTTCATTGACTCTTCATCTTTCTCTCGATCCATGTCTGCAGAGGACTACAAGGCATTATAAGTGAGGTTCTTACATTTCTGACAAAGCTATGTCCAATTTAAAAGAGAGCATAAGGAACTGAAATAAAATATTGATACATGCCTTTTATTGGGAGCTTAATATCTGGTCGTCGGTATGACTTTATACGGCATCCAGTAATGGTGGCCCTGGTTCGGGAGTTCCAGAGTTTTGATGGGAGTTGGAATTACCTTTTGTTCCTGACCCGGAGTAGAAGTACCTGCCAAGATCCCAGTTCTGGTCACTTGGCCTGTCACCGAATTGCTTCTGGAAAACAATCACTTATATTCTTACAGACACATCCAGGGCAGATGAGAAACGTTTAGCTCTTTAACTGCTTATCTAATAAAAGGTAACTCCATGAAAATCCTACTTCCTGATACAAGCTGGGTTTATGGCCTTTTTTTGCCCCCCAGACCAATACAAGATTCAAAGGACGGCTCTGGCTCTGCACGAACCATGCCCACTATAATGATATCCATTGTGCAGGATGTTCACAACAAGTCAAGACACCTTCGATTTGCTGAGTCTTGCTGAACGCTTATTCCTTGTCGAAGCGACGAAATAGTCCAGAATATATATATTTCATTAACCACAAGCTAAGATATTTGTCAAAACTGCTTGTCATCCCATCCACTAATGAGACAACTGAATAATTAATGCATCTGTATAAATTTCATACTTCACAAAGGTGATTGATAAGTTTAAAAGTTTGAAAACCGTTTCAATTTTATAACACTTGGCAATTTCTTCATTATTCATTGACCCCTATTTGATGACTTGGGCTCTAAGAAACTATTCTCATGATTATGACGCACACCATTGTCCATAAGCTTGCAGGAAAGCTATCCATGTATTATAAAACAGAATGACTATAGAGGGCAGCACACGTGTTCTTAATAGCCGTTCTGAAATTGATACTTGACCATTCCTACAGACGTCTGCCAGACCAAGCCAATGAGAGAAACCCTATATAATCCCTCAACTAATACACTGCTGCCTGAATGAAAAGATGATATATTAAATAGCAGGGGTTTCCTTTTCCAAGGCCGACAAAATTTGGCAGTTATGTATTTTCAAACGTTATTGTTTGAGCGTAAACAGTCATAACAAATGCTACATGTATCCAACCTCATCCCCCACCAATTATCTGAGACTTTCGCTGATCCATGGCTCTGGATTTTTGCTTTTTGTTCGACTCCAAAAGAATGGTATACAAAGTTAATCACTGATGGATTTGAACCCAGCATGCAGAGAATCTGAAACAAATGTTACAATGCCTTGTATCCAACACTCTAACGAGTCTGTCAACTCACCGATTCCTTTTACACTAACAGAGTCAAGAATTAAAGTACTACTCATGTACCAGGGTCATATACCAGGGGTTAGAATTAAGATACCAGTTATACAACCGAGCCGACTCTTCTCTTTTGTTTTCCTCCTTAAATTTTGTCTTTCGGAATTGGTTACCTGACACCTTGTGAATTTTCGTAGGGGACAACTCACTGGGTCCTATTTCACTAGAAATAAAGGGGAACCGAGCCAGGTTCTAGCAAACAATTTTCAATGTTACTGATTTATTACTGAAACTGTCCCAAACCACCCGATGTGTTGTACAGCACGGAATGGAAAGTAAGAAGTCTAAAGCAATGTACTTTTAGATTTAGACGTGGGAATCCCAGCCTGACCTCAATTGATTAGAGCGTCGCTCTATCAGAAATAAACAGAGGCTAAACGACAACAGGTGTAGTAAGCTAACGAACAAGTATGTACATGCCGGCTCTATCTACTAGCCACACCTGAGTGAAATGTTCAGTGCTCACGGCAAAAAGCCCTGGATACGGTTTCGAAGGAAACAGACCCTGAGGTGAAAGAGCATTAGGAACTTCCGATCAGTAACGAGGATGAACAGTTGCCGCCGTTCATGTTAAAGTACTTCTGCTGCGGGTTTCTTTTATCAATCTGCACTCCTGTGATAACTAAAAGCTCAGATATGTCATTTAATATTTAGAATGCTGGAAAGTATTCACTACAATTCTTCTTTAGTGTAGTTGCTAGAAAATTAACTCTCTCATTGTATAGATAGCCAGTGGAGGGCAAACGTGATAATGGCCTGAGAGAGATTTTGGACCTCGAAGTGAATATGGTGCATCATGCCTTGTCGAGGGTATTAAGTTTGGCATTCTATACAGAATAAGAGGTGGGCAAAAGCGATGACAAATTCAGAGATATCCTGGAAGTTTTATTCGACATTCTGAAAAATAACTTATTGCAAAATTTCCGTGTCTGAGCATATCTTATTTAAGAACTTTTATGTTGATCTTCAGCTATCAAGTGCTGGACGGATCCCGTTATCGACTGGGCCTATCTTAAAAATCGATTCATAGCAGTTCTGTCGAGGATCGAAACGTGGTCTTTGTCCGTCGTGTGACTCTGGTAAAAGAACTGGTGTGGTTAACAGGTTAAGAACGTTTACCTCAGAATGGTTGTCTTCGATTTGGTGGAACTCGTTCCTGCTATTGTTGTTCTATTTCCGTTACATTATGGAATGTCAACGATACATTAACAGATTTTCATCGGTGCTCTCGTTCTAACCGTTTCACTTACTGTAAAAACCAATTTTCTTCCAATTCTTCTTGTTCCCTTACGCATTTTACCCCCACCGTGTTAAAAACAAATGGCCAATAGTACTAATCGCTATTTTCGACTGCATCGTTAGCACAAGATGCTTCGCGTGATATTTTCCAATATTATGTCCTGAGTTCAAATGCCACGGGGGTTATATGTAACTATGATCCTTTCCGGGTCTACGCAAAGAGCAGTAAGCTGTGGGGACGATGTAACCGACTTCCTTCCGTCCACCATATTTCCAGACTTTCTGTTTATGCTAGAAACGATTATTTTTTTCATTTTTCTAATTATTGCTGCTACTACTACATCAACAACAACAAGTACTTACTACTACTACTACTACTACTGTTGCTGCTGCTGCTGTTACTACTACGACTAACACCTCCACCACCACCACCACCACTGCTACTACTAATACTACCACCACCACCACCACTACTACTACTACTACCACCACCACCACCACCACCACCACCACCACCACCACCACCACAATTACTACTACTACCACCACCCCGACCCCCATCACCACCACCACTACTACTACTATTTCATCACAACCATATTATGCACCTTGATTTGTAATTTGAAACATTATTAGACTTTGATGTACATATATATATGTGTGCATAATTATATATCTGTATATCTATGTCTATATATATATATGCACATACTTACATTTATATGTAGGTAAATATATATATATATATATATACACACACACACACACTATATATATATATATATATATATATATATATATATACACACATATATATATGCTGTATATATGTGTGTACACATTTAGACATTCACATGAATGTATGTGCGTAGGAAGATATGCATGAGCGTGTATGTAGGTATATACAGAAGTTTGTCTGTTCTTTTTACAAACAATTTCACTGCTTATTGTTCATAGTGATATTTCAGATTGTATTTCCAGTCGAAAAGCAAAACTCGTTTATTGATTCTATTTTTTGGGGCAAGGAATATAAAATATCGATCTAAACAAATCAATCAACCGATAAAAATATTTATACAAATATCAAATCCGAAATGATATTCAAAAACAATTTCATATTGAAATTGTTGAATGTTTATTATTAAAATGAAATAAAAACCAAAGAAACAAAGAAATAACCAGAGTGGTGAAAAGGAATATAGCGATTTCTTCTTTATAATTTTCATTTTGTTTTTCAAATCATACGGATATTTTATATTTTAGACGGATGTAAAAGAAGAACGAGATGGATATTGCTGCGAAACAAAAACACGAAACACGAAAAATGTTGGACAAATATCAAATAAACTAACGCACTATTTTGAGAAATAACAATAATAGCGATGGTAATAACAATAATAACAACAACAACAACAACAATAATAGTAATAATAATAATAATAGTAATAATAAAATAATAAAAATAATAATGAATCTACGCACAATCACAGAAAAATACCCAGGATTTTTCTACAATTTATTTATATATGTATGTATATAGGTATTATGTGTATATTAATATATCGATAGGTAAACATGTCTTAATATGTATGTATCAATGAAGATATATGCATACATATACATATATACTTACATATACACATATAGCTACACGCATATATACTTACACGCAGACATATTAATATATATATACTTACATATAGGTAGATAGATATATAGATAGATAGATAAAACCTATATGCAAAGATACACACACACATATATATGTATATAAATATCAATATAATATATATGTATATACATATACGTATAGATATATATGTATACACACACGCAAATGTATTCGTTGGTGTGTATGTATGTATGTGTGAATGTATGTATGTATGTAATGTCTGATGGATTTCCAATGATGTACTTTGTTTTCAGCGGAGAAGTACTCAATACGGTAACATTAAATTTGAAAATGTGAAACACTGTCTACATGTGTGTGTGTGTGTGTGTGTGTGTGTGTGTGTGTGCGTGCGTAAGGGAAATATATCCATCTATGTATGTATATAATCGTAAGCATAGGATTGTATGAATAATTTATTGTACTCAACCCAAAGTACATTGTACTACTCCTGATAGAACTTCATACGTATATATATATATATATATGTGTGTGTGTGTGTGTGTGTGTGTGTGTGTGTGTATACATATATATATATGTATGTGTGTGTGAGTCTGTGTGTGTATATACATATATACATATATGCATATATATACATATATATATACATACAGACACACACATATATATATACATACATATAACCATACGCTTATACACTTTGGTACTTATGTAAGAACATATATGTTTTACATTTTTCAAACACAAACGAAAAATATATATACATCTAAGTGTGCGTGTGTATTTGAAACATGCCTGTGTACATAAGTGTGTACGGATGTATATATCACCAATAAAACTTTCACGCTGGATTAAATACGACCACACAAAGAAAACGTCAGCAAAAATAATAGGAGACAAATAAAATTAATAATACTCAACACTCAAACTAGTCACAAAACAAGTAAATTATCGATTTCTCGGGAATTTTCTCTGTGTCTGTGTGTCTGTGTGTCTGTGTGTCTCAGAGTATCTCTTTTATTTGCATTTTTTAAATTTCGTATTTCCCGTGTGTACGTTTATATATATATCAGGAACGACTGTTTTAACGAAGGTGCGTCTTGTCCCAGCGTTCGAAAAGGCGGAGTAGATAGAACAGTGAACAACTGATGAAGGGATTGTTCTTTATGTTGGTTGTCTCGTTTCTCTATTTGTTTCTTTCGTTGTTCGAAAAAGAGTTCGTTTTCCATGTTGTCCACATTTTTTTACGTCCTGCACACACACACATATATATATGTATACATATATATAAATATGTATATATGTATGTGTATATGTATATACATATACATATACACACATACACACACATACACGCATACAAACACACGCACACACACACATACACAACACACACATATATATATATATATACGGTAGAATTGATAGAATACACTCTTTTTGGCAAGGCGATTTGATGTCTATTTCTAGCGTATAGGAATCCACTTTAGTGCTCATTCCCCTTGTTAATTGTAATATATATATATATAAATACGTATAGTCTACTGAAATAAATAAACAATTCATATAGATGGATAAGAAATGAAAACAAAGAAAAACAACGAACGTGAAGACGTGCTCAAGAAGTATATTAGCTTCATACACGCTGAAAGGAGAGAGTTTAACGTTTCGGGCATTGCATCTCGTCGGCAAGGAGAAAGGGTGATGTCCAAAGCTGGAGGAGAAGAAGAAATCGCCAACGGGTCACATGTATGTATGTATGTATGTATGTATGTATGTATGTATGTATGTATGTATGTATGTATGTATGTATGTATGTATGTATGTGTGTATGTATGTATGTATGTTTGTATGTATGTATGTATGTGTGCATGTCGTTAGTTAGTTTTATTTCAATATTTCTTGCCAATAAAGAGAGAGCCGCTTTTTATCCTAGATCCAAGGCTCCTTCATTGAAATTTCAACATCAACAACAGGGTATATTTGTATGCATGTGCGTATGTATATGTGCAGATTTGTATGTTTTGCTTTATAAATGTCTTCTCATGCATACACATGCATATCTAGACCTGCTCATTATAAGTATGTATAAGTCATGTGTACTAAAATGATAAACTTCTGCAACGATTTACGGATTTTTACAGTTCCCGTTATGGATTGAATCTGTAGTCTTCGAATTAGCTTTCTCCTTTCTGGTTTTGAAAAGCCTAATTTCTCAAATTTGGTGTTTAAGCAGTGCACACATACACACGTAAAAACATACATACACATACATGCACACATGCATACATGCACACACACACATACATGCACACACACCTACATGCACACATACATGCACACACGCATACATGCATACATACATACACTCACACACACATACATGCACACATACACACATTGTGGAAACTGAATGTTGAATCATGGAACATGCATTCATGTTTCTGTTACATTAAACAAATAAACTCTACAACATGTATCATTCTTATATTCTTTTACATGTTTCAGTCATTTTGACTGCGGCCATGCTGGAGCACGTGCAATTAATTGTCACATAATTGACGGAATATGCAGTAACGT
>NW_021834091.1:25000-26882 GCF_006345805.1 Octopus sinensis | reverse complement strand
TGACAGGAATCAAAGCGATATTAATTCCAATTGTTTAGTAATGATTAATGCCAGGAGCCAAAGTGGTTACGGACCAACGGTGAGAATACAACAGCTTAGATACTTTAAATCATTAACATCTTACGGGTAATCAAACCGTCACCATATTAACAACCATTACGGGTGGATGCATAAACAATGTAGCCTCGTTTTGGTGAAGGTTTAAAGATCTCTATTTAATGCCATTGGAAGCTTTCATTTCCGTCTTGTAAAGGTACTTCGCCAATCTTCTAAGCTGTATTCAGAGTTATTTTGCGTTCGAGATTGACTTTATTTTCTGCGAAATACTTTTTAGACACCCTTTTTGCATCAGAAAGCAACACGCAATAACTCGTTAAACTTTAAGCCTAAGTTCAGCTCTAATCTTACCAAATTCTTTTCTCCTTCCGTCTATTGTATTTGACGATCGTCAACTTCGTGTTAACACTCAATAATTTTTCTTCCATTAAAAGCTTATTATTTACAAATGAATCATTTGTGGTTTGCAAATAAATTGACTTTCTTTCATCTGTGGAAAATCTTGTCATATCAAAACAGTCTTTTGATAAACCCTGAAAAGAATTCTTTCGTTTAATTGACATTAGTTTAGGATTCCATTGGAACTTAACAAAACTTTTATTATTATTATTATTATTATTAGTATTATTATTATTATTATTATTATTATTATTATTATTATTATTATTATTATTGTTGTTGTTGTTGTTGTTGTTAGAATTGTGTTTGTTGTTGCTTTTGAGGCTTTATTTGATCGTTGAAGATAGAAATGATTGTAATAATACAGTAAAACAACCAAGTAAACACACAAGTCCTTTTACACACGCATGTACACACACACACACCACACACACACACACACACACACACACATATATATACACATATATACAATCATGTACAGTTATACATGTATAAATACGCATATACATGAAAACACATGTACACATATACATTCACAGATACATATATATATACAACCATAAGCACATATAATTATATAAACACACATACATATACATACATGCACGTATATACATACACAAACGTGCTCACATATAGAGACACATGGATAAGTATAGGCTCATAAACACATTTACACACACACACACACACTTGCATACATACACATACACACATACATACAAATACAGATGCATATACACACATTCACAATGAACACACATGTACACACATACGCACATAAATGCAGGTGTTCTCATATGCACATACAGGCATACATACCCATGCACACATATATACACACGCATAGATGTATAAGCACGCACATGCACACTCGGACACACTGGGGTATCTATATACACATACATGCACATATATCTAAATGCAAACATATACACATATGTAAACACATAGATACATATACACACCGCTGCATACACATACAAAAATACATACATAACCACATATATATATATATATATACATGTATGTGCACACATATAGACGCACATACGCATCTATGCACACATATATAGACGCACACACACACACACACACAAACACACACACACAAACACACACACACACACACACACACACATATATATATATACGAGCCAAAAGGTGAAAACTTTTACTTCGTTGCTCAAACTGCTAGACAATGTAGCCAAATCTTCCTCAGACCAGTCCACCATCCAAAAAAGGTAGACTCTGGATAACTTATTCCTCATAATGCCCAAAAGCATAGGATGGGTAGCCATAGAT
The DNA here is from genome assembly GCF_006345805.1 of Octopus sinensis. Classification (NCBI taxonomy): domain Eukaryota; kingdom Metazoa; phylum Mollusca; class Cephalopoda; order Octopoda; family Octopodidae; genus Octopus; species Octopus sinensis. The sequence goes on along the minus strand of NW_021834091.1, from coordinate 25,118 downwards.
AGAACTGTTGTGATCATAGCCGTGGCTGCTTGATCTGACCAGGGGCTAAACAACAGCAATAACAGCAATAACATGTTATGGTCCACTGCTAGGTACGGGAGTGAGTGGTCATTAAGTG
>NW_021834091.1:15000-20000 GCF_006345805.1 Octopus sinensis | reverse complement strand
CGTCGTCGTCGTACCCACCGCTGTCGCCATCGTTGTTGTTGTTATCGTTGCAGTTGTTGTTGCTGTTGCCCTCGTTCTCGTTGTCGCTAACTTTGTTGCTGCTGTTGCTGCTGCTGTTGTTGTTGTTGTTGTTGTTATCGAAGTCGTTCTTGTCACCCTCGCCATCATCGCCCTCGCCATCGTCGCCCTCGCCATCGTCGTCGCCATCGCCATCGCCTTCGCCATCGTCGTCGTTGTTGTTTTATAACTCAACTATTTTCAAAGAAAGTCTGTTGTTTCCCAAAGCAAACTTCTCAACTGACGTAGAATGGCGACGTCTGGTCTCTAACATTGCAATCTGTTGCCGGAGTTTTGTGACCAATTTATTTGCGTTCCTTTTCTCTTTCCACCCCGCCTCTGTTTTTCTCTCCCTCTCTTTCCCTAGTTGCTAGGTGATAAGACCAACGAGATCGCGACCTTGTTTACCCTGACACTGATAACTAAATCCGCCACAAAATGTTGTATAAGCGTTGTTTTGTGTGTATGAGGAAATGAGAGAATGATGACAGCCTGTTGTGTAACGAACGACAGCAGGTGCTTCCTGTATCTCACACGTCACTTCCCCCACTATGTTCCCTTATTGTGCCTAAATTTATCATGGGATACGCACCTAGTTGGCTATCGAGGGTAAATGTAGTGATTTCATTCATATATATATATATATATATATATATATATATATATGCATATATACATACGTATATGTACATCGCAGTACATCCTCGTTACACGAGAAAAGCCATTGCCAAGAAGACTTACTAAAATGATTCATGATTGTTGCCCTTATATGACTTTTAAGCCCGGCCAAACTTTTGCGCATGTTCTGTTGTGAATTTTGATACCCACGTCATTGTTTATCATGGGTCGATTTGTATGAGAATTTTGATGGCTCACCAGACTCCAAACATCTCCGCCTACAAACCACACACATAAAAAGCAACACTCTCTCACTTCCCACAGGTTTCCCCCCTTCTAAGCCCCCTCCTAATTCTCTCGTACTTCACTCTCACCCTCTCAAACCTTGAACAACCATCATGCACTATCTTCCTCCATCCATCACGGTCTTGTGCCTCCCTCTCCCAATTACCAGCTGCAATTCCTGTCTGTATTAGAAACATTTTAAGGCAATCTTTAAACCTTAGTTTAGGCTTATGCGCTGCTCTCCTGCCATCTTCCAGCTCACCATACAATAGCTGCTTGGGCAGTCGCTCATCACTCATCCTTACCAAATGTCTCCCGCCACCTCAAACATCTTTGCAAAATCATTGACTCTGTACTTCTACAGCCACTCCTCTCAAGCACCTCCACATTACTAATGGCCATTTTCCAGTTTATCCCCCAAATTTTTCTCAGACAGTATTGATGAAATCTTTCCAGTTGCCCTACCTGCCTACGGTAAGTAACCCATGCCTCACTTCCATATAGCAAAGATGAGAGGACGCATGTGTTATATACCTTAACTTTAATTTGTGAAGATATATTATGTTCTTTCAACAGACGCCTATCAAGCCTACCAAAAGCACTACTAGCCCTGCTGATTCTGCATGAAATTTCATCAAGACCAGCAGTGCTCAAGGTACTTCCTAAATAAATAAATCTAGGTAACGTCTCCAACCTTTGACCATTCACAGTTATAAAAGGTTCCATACACATCTTGGAGGGAGTGGGCTGGTTCATTATAACAGTTTTTGTTTTGGATTGATTGTTAGACCCAATGCTGCACATGCTGCAGAAATCGCATTCACCATGTGCTGCATATCTTTCTGAGAATGTGCCAACAGGTCACAATCATTTGCATACAGAAACTCAATGAAGTGAGAATGCAGAACTTTCGTTTTGGCACAGAGTCTTTTGAGAGTGAACAGTTTTCGCGTTGTCCTATATCTTATATAGATCCCTTCAGGGCAATCATTAAAAGCTATTTGAAAAGCTATTGCGAAATATATAGCAAACAGTGTAGGAGCAGGAATATCACCTTGCTTTACATCATTTTCTACAGAAATTGAATCTGATAAGGTACCTCCTACATTAATTCCCACTACCATCTTGTATTGAAATTGTCTAAGCATTCTCATAAATTTTTCAGGGCATCCTAGCCTTTTTAGGATCTCCCAAAGTGCAATTCTATTGATAGAATCAAACGCTTTTGTTAGATCAATGAAAACCTGGTATAAGTCCATATCCTGTTCGATTCACTTCTCTTGCAACTGTCTAGCCGAAAATATCATATCCATAGTACTCCTACTGTCCCTACACCCACATTGCGATTCTGGTAGAACCTCATCAGCAATGTGCAGAAGAAATCTATCCAGCATTATCCTACAGAAGACCTTTCCAGCAACAGCTAACAGACAGATGCCGCAATAATTATCACAGACATCCTTTCCACCTTTAGATTTATATAGTATCTCCATAGTTGCATCAGGCCAATCCGGAAGAACCTCTTCACTTTGCCAAACCCTCTGAATCACATCCGTCAACATTTCACAAAGATGATCACCACCATATTTATATATCTCTGCAACGAGTCCATACCAAGGGCCTTCCATTGTTCAATTTCCTGATTGCTGCTTTTGTTTCAGCCAGGTTTGGAACATCTGCTAAAAGATGTTTTGTTGGTCTCTCAGGTATATTATCAAGAAAAGAGTGGTCATCTTCAGTGGGTTTATTGAGCAACTCATCAAAATGCTCTTTTCATCTCCCAACAATATCTTTAGGATTTGTTAATAATTCTGTGCCATCCTTGCTCCGAAGTGGTGCAACCTTTGATGAAACTGGTCCATAAACTTTTTTCTAGAGAGAGTAAAAATGTTTGGAATTGTTAGCATTTGAAGTTTCTTGGATTTCATCACATCTATCACTCCACCAATTTTCCTGTATCATCCGTAGCTTCCTCTGCACTGTTGCTTTTACTGCCTTGGAACATGTAGCCACTATCCTGTTCGCTGACATGTCAACATTTTGCAACATGTTAAATGCCTTTCGCTTCTCCTCTTGGTGTTTCTTTTACAACAAAGCCAAGAATGTTACTACAACTCTTGTACACTCTTTCCTTGAATGACTTCCAGCTTCCATCACAGGACAAATTATTTATCTCACTCACAAACTCACTGCGTACTGACGGAATCTTAAGTTTAGATAATTTGTCATTATTTGTTCTAACCTTAGGCTTGACAACAAAATTCACCTTGGCACGCAAAAGCCTATGATCAGTCCAGCACTCGGCACCACGCATCACTCGTACAATAGCAAAGTCCCAAGTATCTCGTTTCCTGGTGAGGATGTAATCTATAAGATGCCATTTCTTAGAACCAGGGTGCATCCATGTCGCTTTATACTTATTTTTTAGTCGAAACATTGTATTTAGGACACACAAATCCATTTCTACGCACGTTTGTAACAGTAGCAAACCATTACTGTTGGAACTCTCAATCCCATGTTTCCTACATCGATCCCCAATATTTAACTGGTACTTTATTTCATCGACCAGAAAAGATGACCTCGGTGGAATCTGAACTCAGAATGTAAAGACGGACGAAATACCGCTAAGTATTTAGTCCGGCTGTGCTATCGATGGTACCAACTTACCGTCTTTACAATCCGTATAATGCAAAAAAAAAAAAAGAAAAACGAAAAAAGAAAGAAAGACAGTTTCGAGAATAAATTAATTTGAAAATTGGCAAATTGATATTCACGCAGAATGGAAATATCAGAATCGAACGAATACAAGAAATTCTAAAGTAGAGATTCATTGAATGGAACGGAAGAGTCGCTGAAGAGGCCACAGGTGTGTGACGAAAGGTTTCCAGACAATGGACATACGATAAAATAAGAACAATAATAAACGAATGAAGAACGAACATACAGTGCGTGTGTTTATTTGCCAAGAAAAATGACCGTCCCGAAATATAACAACATCTGTTTCAACACACCATTTCACATCAAGAATCTTGCGAAACAAATACATAAACATAACATTTAAAATAGAATCAATATGATTTATCAGTTGAATATATTCTTGGAAGCAGTTCTTTTATGTCAGATCTTCGTCATTAACGATCTTTATAACTGCTACGCCATCTTCCCATCTTTCATCATATCATCCATTATTTTTATATATATATATACATATATTTACACATGTGTTAGCTATTACGAAATATAAAGATATTACCATTTATGAAAATTATCATTTGCTTTCGATTTCATTTTGTTCATTTTTTATCGCCAACTATTTTATATATCTAAAACGAAAATCTATTTCTATACCTATGAATATATATATTATATATATATATATATATATATATATATGTATGTTTGGGTGTATGTTTGTGTATGTAGTAGTAGTAGTAGTAGTAGTAGTAGTAGTAGTAGTAGTAGTAGTAGTAGTAGTAGTAGAAGCAGCAGCAGCAGCAACAGCAGTACCTGTAATGCAAATTGATCAAGCCATATATAAAGCCTTTGTATAAAGATATGATATACTATATCCTGTAATCCCTCGACTACCACGGGTGTTACGTTCCAAAACCACCCGCGATAGGTGAAAATCCGCGAAGTAGAAACAGTACTGTACTGTATGTTTTCAGTTTCTATTTTTATGATTTGCATATATCTATTTCATTATAAAGGCAAAACAACACCGCGGAGGAATCGACGTTAGCTTAGGTGAACCGGGATATGGCGAGGGAACATTGTATGTATATGTGTGTGTATATATATATATATATAAATGAGGGTGAAAAATTGTATATTAATCTAATAATATCAGTTTAACACCAATAGTTTAGCGCATAAAATAAACTGAGATTCAGTAAATATTATTAATACATATATAGACTCTACTGACGATCTGCGAATTAATTGTGTAAGTAAAATTGCATAATTTATCAACAGTGAAACAATTGTATAGGGTTAATCTATATTTTTATTATTTTTCATTTGTCCTGCCCGCTTACGTT
>NW_021834091.1:0-10000 GCF_006345805.1 Octopus sinensis | reverse complement strand
TTCCTTATCTGGGTCTCGAACTAAAAACTTTAACGTCTCTCTTGTATTTTAAGAGATCAGCTTCCATTTACATTAGGTCACTTTGTTGTTTGAGACACGTGGCTCAGTGGTTAGGGATGTTGGACTCATGATTGTAAAATTGTGGTTTCGATTCTTGGACCGGGCAATTTGTTGTGTTCTTGAGCAAAACAATTCACGTTGCTCCAGTCCACTCGGCTGGCAAAAGTGAGTAACCCTACGAGGGACCGGCATCCCGTCCAGGTGGGAAGTATATACGCCATTAAAACCGGGAAACCGGCCCTATGAGGTTATATGACTCGGGAAGGGTCTTCATTTTATCCTATATTTTGTTATCTATCTAAAAAATTGTATTGCGAATCATCATCCTCGTGCTGCTGGGTGAGAGATTTATCGCTTACATTAGTGGGTGACCTCCAAACAGATCTGTTGTCGATATGGAGTGGGGGTCGAAACATTTACAGAGTTACAGTTCTATATTTAAGAGATGAGGAATTATGTACATTATTTACATTATTTACACTCCGCTATATGCCCACGGGTATATGACATAGTGGTTATGAGCACGGGTTACTAACCCCAAGATTCTGAGTTTGATTCCAGGCAGTGACCTGAATAATAATAATAATATTAATAATAAAAGAAAACATCGAAAAATACCTTAGGAATGAGAACCTAGTTTCGAAATTTCCTCAAGACACCTGATGAAGGCTGGACTGTATATTAGCCGAAAGCTTGTGTGAACAAGATGAGGACAAATATCCGTCAAATGTAAATAATGTAAATAATTTACAGAGTTGCTTCACCGCCTGATGAGACATCTTCCAGGGACGGGGTGCAACTGTACGCTCAACACAGAATTGTTTACTCGAAATTGTTATTTTGTTGTCTGTCTAAAACATTCTACGAATCGTGGGGGTGGAGGGAAAGGGGAGAGAGAGGACTGCACTTGTGGCAAACAGCTGGTACTCATTTACAGTTGAGTAGACTGGGCCAATGGAAATGATGTCCCTTACTGAAGGTCACAACATACCGGCCGAGCCAGCAGTTGAACCCGTGATTTTATGATCACTAGCCACTCAGCCGGAAGCAGAACATTCGACCTTATTATGGTCGCTGGCCGCCCGATAGAGAAATTGATCTTGTGATCGCTAGCCACCCAATCCCAATATTGAACTCTTGACCTTATGGTGGTGAGCTGAACACTCATCATCATCATTGTTCGACCGTGGTCGAGACAATGGAATTTATCATGCTACGCCAGACTTCACGATCCATCATAGCATTACGGAGGACCTGTTGCTGGATGCCTGTATCCCTGGAGATTACATCAGGGTAGGAGAGTGTGCGCCCTCTGGTATTGCGAGTAGATGGCTTCCAGAGGAGAAGAGTAGAATTTACCTCGTTTTCAGCTTTACAACAATGTCCAGCAAACTGGACTCTCCTACCTTTCACAAGAGATGACACAGGTGGTAGTTTCCCATATATTTGCATTTTGGTTGGATGGCGCTTCCACGAGAGATTTTGAGCTCTCATAAGGAGGCGAGTGTAGGTTCCATCCAACCGCCTCTCAAGCTTCTTTGATAACGTCCAGGTTTCTAGGTTGAACACTGCTAGCTACTAAATTACGTTATGATCACCAGCCACGTGGCCCTTATGGTCGCTAGCCGCCCGATCCTGGTACTGAATTCACGATCTTATGATCCGATATGAGAATTAATCTCATAATCGCTAGCTGCTCAGTCCAAATATTGAACTCACAGCCATAAGATCGCGAACAGAACGCTGTTAACCACTAGGTCACATGTCTCAACATGTGGCAATAAGGATATTTACGAGATATCGCCAAATCTCAACACATAAGTGGAAGGACAAAGCAGTGTTTTTTTTTTTTATGTTCTGTTTTCTTCTACTACCGTCCTCACCTTTCAAACAAACGTGTGAAAACAAGAACTACATCGACGCCAGCCTGAAAAATATCCAAACAACCAAAACCCAAATAAAATGAAACGAAGCAAAATAAAACAAAAACAGTGTGAGTTGATCTTACGTGTAAATAGATCTGTCAATGTTTAAAGAGACTACCTATACCTTGGTGAACTGCATCGCAGTTTGTTTAGCTTTCAGTTCGTTGACTTTGTTAGTTCTCTTTCAAAGTAAAAGTTTGCCTACATTCCAAAGCGATGGGTGTTTTTCTTACTGGTTGTTGTTGCAATTATTTTAAACTAGCAGCATAGCCCGACGTTGCCCGGGTATGTAAGAGCCCCTAGTAGGCAACGACTAATCCCAATCTAGTTCTTTCCCTCTAGGGAACGAAGGCGCATGTGTAGGTTGCAATGTCTTCTCTTCACTCGAATACTTCTATATATACGATGTTCCTAGCTGTCTCCCGACAGAAAATGTGTCGCATATAGAAAGCTTAGATTCTCGACCCCATGTCGAATCTATCAATTTTTTTCAGAACTGGGGGAACTTTTCAAAATTTTCGCTGCGTTAGTTTTGAATTATGACATTGGGCTATGTGTGTGTCAAGTTTCATCAGAATCGGTTGAAAGCCGTGGTCAGGGTGAGGGTACAACCTGACAGCCACACAGACAGACAAACTGCCGTTTATATATATAGAGATTAACATCGAAAACAAACTTAAAACCCTTCTCTCCAGAATATTCGGCCGGCAATCGCCCCATCGAAATACTTGACTCTCGGCTCAATTTTATATAGTTTATTACGAGTCTGTCGTAGTCTTTTCTGCATTTGTCTTTGTCATTTCACAAATTGATTAATAATCATTATAGAAGGTGACTAAAATGTCGCTTTAGTGACGGAATAAGATGTTTGGGCGCAGCTGTTTGGGCGCAGCTGTTTGGGCGTAGCTATTTAGGCGCAACTGTTTGAACGCTGATTATCTGGCACGTTTCTGGCGGGAGTATCTTTTGGCGCTAGAGGTATATGTACACAAACATATATGCAGGCGCGCGCGCAAATATACATTTACAGTTAGAAAGAGTGAGAGAAGGGCGGAGAGGGAGGCATTGGAGTTAATTAATTGAACATAATTGACATTTACACTTTCCCGTTCCTCGTGCGCATAAAGAGAAATATATCCACACATAAAAACGGCGATGGAGGGAGAGAGAGAAGGGGGAGAGAAAGTAAGAGAGAGGGAGAGGGAGAGAGGAGGGCTGAACACAGAAGGGACAAAATACAAAGTGGAGCTTTTCTTTTTGGGAAGAAGAGAAGGGAAAAATAAAAAGAAAGAAAAAAGTGGATCGAATTCCGATCAAAAGGGATCGTGAAACAAAAAAAGATAGATAGACAGACAGACATAGATGTATACCACCATTTTATAAGTGGAGCATTTGAAAATTGCGAATTATGAAACATGAAGGATCTTCGTGGCTTTCGTCAATGTTTACAATTTTGTTCCAATTATTTTCAAATTTGGTATATGGATTAAGTTTTCTATACTAATTTTGAAAAGGAAATTCTTTTTTCCTATAAATCCATAATTAAAAAAGATATTAGCCTTTAAAATTTTCAAAATTTTGGTATTTTAGCCAATCAGAAGCGAGTATTTTACACATCACCGTGGCCAACAACTCTGTTTCCATAGTAACCAAAGCAAAGAAGCATCACGTGTTCCATAGCTGATTGCCAAGAACTCTCTTTCCATCGTAACCAAAGGCGCTGTGCATGCGCACAAGGAGTATAACCACCACGTGTTCTATAATTGTTTGTTTTCAGAATAGAAGGAATTCGATTCTAGAACGATATAGAGATTTTAGCAACAGTGACGAGAAAAAAAATTTGTAAGGAAGAACATCCCACGAAAAAAACAAAAACAAACAATTCGTGGGAAATTTTACTGGCGTTGCCAACGGAGAAGCTGCAATGTGTGTGTGTCTCTCTGTAAAGATACTTGATTGAAAATTTTTCTGGAATAAATGAATAGCAGATTCGGGATTCATCGTCAGAAATTACATTTTTATGATACATAACGAAAACCACAAAGCTCCAACATGAAACCTATGGTAATGAGTAATGATGAAAACTGACAAATAAAGTACTAATACACTGAAGTGATGATGACTACTCATTCGCTCTGTCCATCACTATTGCATTGCGCATGTGTAAACTTGTCAGAGTGCTCAATGACTTCAACGGTAGTTGATGGTCTTCCTGAGTCACGAGTATATAGCGACTGTGTATATATGTAGTATTATATATATATATATATATATATATATATATATATATATATATATATATTATATATATATATATATATATATATATATACATATATATATATATAATATAGGGTAAAATTAATTAATTCATTCATTCATTTATTCAATAATAATTAATAATTTTACGAAGTAGTCAGTACGTTAAAAACCCTTTTTAGGTGGATTATACAAAATATGTTAGCTGACCCCTGATTATAATTATGTATATAATTATAGAATATCTTATATATATATATATACGTACACACACACACACACACACACACACATATACTTACATATATATATATATATACATACATACATACATACATACATACATACATACATACATACATACGTACATACATACATACATACATACATACATACGTATATATATATGCTCGTCATAATTCTTCTTTTACTCTTTTATTCTGTTACTTGTTTCAGTCATTTGACTGCGACCATGCTGGAGCGCCGCCTTAAAGGGTTAAGTCGAAGAAATCGAACCCAGGGTTTATTGTTAATTTGTTTTACCTTTCTCTTCTTGGGCGGGATGGAGTTACTGTCACAGAATAAGGCAGACCTTATAATCTTTAGCAACGTTGTTTAACGGTGAATAGAAATATCTGGGTGTTATAGATATATGGATAAATTGCCGGAATTAATTAAGAACAAGGGCCTAATAAAACAAGTATCAGTCTTTAAGAAGTAACAGATATTGGAGTCAATTCATTTGACTAAATTTCTTCAGGTTGGGGCCCCTAGCACAAGTAAAAGAATATGTGTGTGTACATAATATATGTATGTTAAGTTAAGTTAAGTTAGTTAAGTTAATTTTTTGGCTCAAAAAGCAAAAAGCAAGGCCATGTAGGGGGACATGGAGTTATGTACAGGGATGGTGTTTATGCAAAGAGTTCAGGCCATTTCTGGTCAAGAGAGACTTTGAACCGAGCGGTCGTCGGCATCTTCACTATCTCGTCCGGCAGCTTATTCCACGGATCCGCAACCCGGACGGAGGAAGCTCCTCTCCTTCGATTGAAATGAAATCGTCGCAGGTAGAGCTTTTCGGAGTGACCCCGCAGCCGACGCTCTGGAACAGGAGTGAAGAACAGCTCTTTCGAGAGGTTACACTTTCTGCTTATGATGTTGTGGGCGAGAATGAGATCACCACGGCGGCGGCGTTTTTCTAGAGAATAAAGGTCGAGCGTCTTCAGCCTTTCTTCATAAGACAAATGCTTGAGACCAAGAACCATGCGGGTAGCCAGCTTCTGGACTCTTTCGAGATGATGTGCTATTGTGTGTGTGTGTGTGTGTGTGTGTGTGTGTGTGCGCGTATCTATGTATGCATATATGTATAAACATTAAATCTATGCACGAGCGTGTTATGTATGCGGTTTACCATTTTGATCTCATCAGATTGTTGGGAGTGAGACCGATAAAGACATCGTAGCAATTATCCCTCCCTTCTTGCTCTTCCTCCTCCACCTCTGCCTCATCCAGCCTAACTAACTAAACTACCAAAACCACTACGAAAACCACTACAACCATCATCACCACCACCACCAACATCAACAACAACAACACATCCAAGTCGTTAATATGGCGCTCCTTTGTCTCGTCTGTCTTCCATTGTTCTGTCTTTATGTCATAAAACTAATGAACGAAATATGATTTCTACTTTAGATTATTATTTATTGGCATTTAGCAATAATCTATAATTTGTCTGGGAATATCAAACACCGGGAGTAGCGCGGGAGGTTGGGGGGTCGGGGCATGGGCTTCGGCGGAATAAAGAAAAGAAACACAATCACATTTTGCCAATCACAAAGATTGACAAAATGTTTCCTATTTAAAAGAATGATGGAATAAATTCTTTGGAGAGAACTTCCTGTAACTGGTTGGAAGCAATGATTGACATGACTTCACTCATATATTTTTGGTTTTAACAAAGAAGCCAAGAATCTTGGAAATTCTAGCGATTTTTTTTATAAATACACATCGATGTCATATCTAAAAATATTTATGGTGAAAATCGATTGAACTAATTTTTGTATGCATACATATGTACATACTTACGTAAGTTACATATTTATATATATGCGTACGGAGATATATTCGTACGTATATACATACATATGTACGTACGTAGATAGATAGATAGATAGATATGTATGAATATGTGTGTGCATATGTATATATATATATATATACATACACACACACACATATATAGTATATATATACTAGCAGAGTTACCCGGCGTTGCCTGAGTTACATATACTTTTCTGTTATATTTTCTGTAATGAAATGGAATATCTATGTTTCGAGTTTCATCAAAATTGCAAATGAGGGTTGTTCCCCTCTTTACACACCCTAAAAAATTTGTAATCATGCCACATGTATCCCATACTACTGATTTTTATGCGCATATCCCGAAATTCCAGTCTTATAGAACCTGTTAAAAGGATTTTGCTCCTGAAAAATGGAGGTCATGGAGCTCTAAAATGTGAGAGTTAAGGACCCTCTTGGGGGTGGGTGTCTTAATGTCAAGCAGAGACGTTGAATTATTGAGAATCTTTTTAACTTGGGTCTTATATCTATTGTTTGAATTTCTTTGAAATAGGAAATATATGTTCACTGGGTTTGTAAACGAGAGCAAAGCTACAGGAAACCAAAAGACGAATGATCACAATAAGCAGTCAGCTACAGTACCCTAGTCGTTAACACTCCCAATGTAGTATTCCTCACCATGGTAAGATGCATTACGAATCTATAGCAATTGGAAGGGCGTGACCCAACTGAAATAAACATTAACAATTGTGTGACGTGAGGGCTAAGGAGAAATGAAAGTTGGAGTTTGCATATGACCACTATAGTGATACGTACCTGGAGAGAATAAATATACAATCTATAAATGTCTTTGAATAAGCAGTCACTCATCTGGGAAGGCCTTGAAATCAATGTTACCATGTGGGGACTATGTGTGATCCAGTGATAATAAAAGACTGAAAGGAAATCTGCAATCAAATAACTTTACTCAACACTTTGCAACTGAATCAGTGGAGGCAAAGATGCCTCTCATTTACTTGACAATTTATGCAGCACATTGCAGAAATCACAATCTAAGTGCATGTCATAGCAAACTCTTACACTGTTGAACTATTGAATTACAAATAATCCTCATCTTCTATGCTCGGATGACCCCACAGCTTCCAAGAGCACAACTATTCGTCTTTGCTTAGATAAAATGACAAAATTGTGAGTGTTAAGTCCCCATGGAGGGGTCTTTCTAACTTGTAAGAAGATGAAATTTTATAAATATTACTTCATTTGTATCAAATAGCTATGGTTAAAATTTCATCAACAGCAAAAATATATGAATTGTCATGGGCGTTGTTGCCCTTATGCATAGAATACAATTTCCAAATTTCGTAAAGATCCATTCAGTACTTTTGACTTAGTTTTGGATCATAAAAGAAATGACTAAAATTTGGGAGTTAAGGCCCTCATTAGGATGTCTTAGAATCCTCATGTGAAGTGGAAACTTTGAGAATACTTCTTGATGTGTGTCAATTACCCATGGTTGAAATTTCATCAACGTCGAAAATTTATGAATCTTCATGGGGGTTCTGCCCCCTTTAAGCCATCTGAAATTAAAACCAAACATATTTCATTATACTCGCCCTTATGCATTGAATCTAAGTTTCAAATATCATAAGGTTCCATTCAGTAATTTTGGTCCGTGAAATTGTATGAAACACACAGCATTACCCTTCTCCCTAGGCTTCGATTTTGTGTTCCAAATTTCATTATGATCGATGCAGCAGTTTTCGAATGTATAAGTAATACACGAACACATAAAGACATTGTCTTTGATATAATAAATATGAATGTACACATATACATACATGTATATATATATATATATATATATATATATATATATATATATATATATATATACATATATATATATATGTGTGTGTGTGTGAGATGTGTGTGTGTGTGTGTGTGCGTGTGTGTGTGTATGTGTGTGCGTGCGTGTGTGTGTGTCTTTGTCCTTCCAACATCGCTTGACAACCACCAATGTTGGTGTGTTTACGTCCCCGTAACTTAGCGGTTCGGGAAAAAACGAGCCCGATAGATAAAGTACTAGGCTTACAAACAATAAGCCCTGTGGTCAATTTGCTCGACTGAAGGCGGTGCTCCAGCATGGCCGCTGTCAAATGACTGAAACAGTAAAGAATATATATACCGTGTTTGTATGCGTATATATATATATTGCGTGTGTGTGTGTAATCTGTATATATATATATATATATATATATATATATATTATATAATATATATATATATATATATATATACATATATAAATATGTATGTATGTATGTAAGCTATATATATATATAAACACTGACGCAGTCGAGCAATTAGCTGTGTAGTCAATTATCCTCTCTGAGAAACTTGAAACGTTTTGTTCAACGGTCATCGACTCGGATCCAAATTCCGGGCTAATTTGCATATTCTTCGACACGAAACAAACAGTCTGCTTCTCTTCACTTAAGCACTTTTACAACGAGGCTCTTCGACTCTCATTTAAAACTACACACATACGCACACACACACACACACACACACACACACACACACACACCACACACATATATATATATGTGTGTGTCTATATATATATTTATATATATATTTATATATATAGGATACAACTCACCCAACAAGAACTCACTACTTGAACAAAACTTGACTTAAACAGGATTCGAATAATCCTATCAGGTGGTGCTATTAAGTTAGACATGGCCTGGACCAATCTTTGGTAGAAACATATCTAAGTTTTATCTAAGTTTTATATATATACACACACACACACTTATATACACTTTAGATTCTTTTTTTAACATTCAATACTGTTTGTCTGAAGCTCACTATTTATAATTACTATAACTACTACTAATAATAATAATAATGATGATGATGATGACGAAGATGATGGTGGTAGTGGTGGTGGTGATTATGATGATGATGAAGATGATGATGATGGCGGTGGTGGTGCTGGTGGTAATGATGTTGATGACGATGTTGGTGGGGGTGGTGGTGGTGGTGATGATGATGATGATGATGATGATGATGATGAAGGTGGTGGTGGTGGTGGTGGTGGTGATGACGACGATGATGATTATGATGATGATTTCGAATTTTAGCAGTTTGGGGGATGAGGATAAGTCGATTACGTCGACCCCACTACTGAACGGGTAGTTCATTCCTCAATCCCGAAAGGATGAAGAGAAAGTCGACCTCGGCGTTATTTGAACTCGCCTTTACCTTTCATCGTTTCGGAGTCGATAAAATATCTTCCAAAGATTTCAAGCCTTGTGCCCCGAGTGGAAAGGATTATTATTATTATTATTATTATTATTATTATTTTATATTATTATTATTATTATCATTATTATTATTATCATTATTATTATTATTATTATTATTATTATTATTATTATTATTATTATTGAGTGAGAGAGCAGTGCATGCCATCAAAGTGACATTGGGGTAAAATATACGAAGCCCAATATACCCATCATGACTACCCGTCTGATAAGGGTACACCAGGCACATGCATCACAACCATATGTGCGGGGCATGGTGATCTCATATCAAGATAAACAAGACATGACTTTTTGTAGGTGGCGCCCAGTTAGACTTTTCTTCAGGTCGAGTAGCCATCTCACTCA